>NC_090375.1:2754356-3004957 GCF_036365525.1 Heterodontus francisci | reverse complement strand
TACACTCCCCCCTCCTCACACTCCCCCCTCCTCAAACTCCCCCCTCCTCAAACTCCCCCCCTCACACCCCCCCCACACTCCCCTCCTTACACTCCCCCTCACACTCCCTCCTCTTCACACTCCCCCTCACACACCCTCCTCCTCACACCCCCCCACACTCCCCCCCCTCACAGCCCCCCTCACACTCCCCCCCCCCTCACAGCCCCCCTCATACTCCCCCCTCACAGACCCCCTCACACTCCCCCCTCACACTCCCCCCTCACTCCCTCTTCCTCACACTCCCCCCCCACACTCCCCCCTCACAGCCCCCCTCCACACTCCCCCCCTCACAGCCCCCCTCCACACTCCCCCCCTCACAGCCCCCCTCACACTCCCCCCTCACCCTCCCCCCCACACTCCCCCCTCACACTCCCCCCTCATACACTCCCCCCTCATACACTCCCCCCCACACTCCCCCCTCACACTCCCCCCTCACACCCCCCCCATACACTCCCCCCTCACACCCCCCCATACACTCCCCCCTCACCCTCCCCCCTCACACTCCCCCCTCACACTCCCCCCTCACACTCCCCCCCTCACACTCCCCCCCCTCACACTCCCCCCCCTCACACTCCCCCCCCTCACACTCCCCCCTCACACTCCCCCCCCACACTCCCCCCTCACACTCCCCCCTCACACTCCCCACTCACACTCCCCCCCCTCACACTCCCCCCCTCACACTCCCCCCTCACACTCCCCCCCAACACTCCCCCCCTCTCAGCCCCCCCTCACACTCCCCCCTCACACTCCCCCCTCACACTCCCCCCCCCCACACTCCCCCCCCACACTCCCCCCCTCACAGCCCCCCCTCACAGCCCCCCCTCACAGCCCCCCCTCACCCTCCCCCCTCACCCTCCCCCCCTCACACTCCCCCCCTCACACTCCCCCCCCTCACACTCCCCCCCCTCACACCCCCCTCATACACACCCCCCCTCATACACTCCCCCCTCATACACTCCCCCCTCATACCCTCCCCCCTCACCCTCCCCCCTCACACTCCCCACTCACACCCTCCCCCCACACTCTGCCCCTCACCCTCCCTCCCTCACTGCTCCGGAGGGTGGTTTGTGCACTCACCGCTCTCTCTTCTTTTGCCACTTTCTTTAGGAATGTTTTCTCGGCATCATCAATCCAAATGACTGATGGTTGGAGAAGCTTCGCCACCTGATGGGGAGAGGGAGGGGGAGGAGGGAGGAGAGTGAGGTGGTGGTGGGGGGGAGGGGCAGGGTGATGGGGGAGTAGGGAGGGGGGAGGTGGGTTGGAGCAGAGAGGGAGGGTGAGGGAGGGGAGGGTGGTGAGGGAGGGGTGGAGGGTGGGAGGGTTTGTGGGGAGGGAGGGAGAGGGGGTGGGGAGGGGCAGGAGGGTGAGGAGGGAGAGGGAATAAGGGGGAGAGGGGAGGGAAAGGGGAGGGAGAGGGAGTGGGGGAACGGAGAGGTGGAGGTAGAGGAAGGGAGAGAGGGTCGGGAGAGGGCGAGAGAGAGAGCAGGTGATGAGGGAGAGGGAGGGAGAGACAGAGAGTCAGCGATCAGACTGTATGAGGGAGCCACCTTCTAGTTGAATAGCAAACTGATGGCAACACTCTCACTCACTCTCCCTTGCTCAGTCTCCCTCGCTCACTCACTCAGTCTCCCTCGCTCACTCACTCAGTCACACTCTCACTTGTTCATTCGATTACTCACTCAGTCGCACTCTCATTCCCTCACTCACTCGCTCATTCGCACTCTCTCACGCTCCCTCGCTCAGTTGTTCTCTTCCTCGCTCACTCACTCAGTTACACTCTCCCTCACTCAGTCGTGCTCTCCCTCACTCACTCACTTAGTCGCGTTCTCATTCCCTCACTCACTCGCTGAGTCGCACTCTCTCACTCTCACTCGCTCAGTCGCGCTCTCCTTCGCTCAGTCGCACTCTCCCTCGCTCGCTCACTCAGTCACACTCTCACTCGTTCACTCGATTACTCACTCAGTCGCACTCTCATTCCCTCACTCACTCGCTCATTCGCACTCTCTCACGCTCCCTCGCTCAGTTGTTCTCTTCCTCGCTCACTCACTCAGTTACACTCTCCCTCACTCAGTCGTGCTCTCCCTCACTCACTCACTTAGTCGCGTTCTCATTCCCTCACTCACTCGCTGAGTCGCACTCTCCCACTCTCCCTCGTTCAGTCGTGCTCTCCCTCGCTCACTCACTCAGTTGTCCAGGGAGGTGGACATTGAGAGATTGTTCCTCTGGGTAGAACACGGGACACAGTCTCAGGATAAGGAGCCGATCATTTAGGACTGAGATGAGAAGTTTCTTCACTCACACGGTTGTGAATCTTTGAAATTCTCTAACCTGGAGGGTTGTGGATGCTCCATCGTTGAATATATTCAAGACTGAGATCGGTACATTTTTGGATACTAAAGGGATTAAGGGATAGTTCTGGAAGGTGCAGTTCAGGTAGAAGATCAGCAGATCAGCTATGATTGTATTGAATGGAAGAGCAGGCTGCATGACCTACTCCTGCTCCTATTCTTATGCTCAAACATCCAGATTAAGGAAGTTCTTTTGGAGACATTTTAGGAATTCTTCAGCCTCCTTGACCATTATTCTCTTTTTTCCTCCAATTTACATTATCTCCAATGCAGAAGTCCTCGAGGCAGCCAACATCCCCAGCATATACACCCTACTGAGCCAGCAGTGCTTGAGATGGCTTGGCCATGTGAGCCGCATGGAAGATGGCAGGATCCCCAAGAACACATTGTACAGTGAGCTCATCACTGGTATCAGACCCACCGGTCGTCCATGTCTCCGCTTTAAAGACGTCTGCAAATGCGACATGAAGCCCTGTGACATTGATCACAAGTCGTGGGAGTCAGTTGCCAGTGATCGCCAGAGCTGGCGGACAGCCATAAAGGCGGGGCTAAAGTGTGGCGAGTCGAAGAGACTTAGCAGTTGGCAGGGAAAAAGACAGAAGCGCAAGGAGAGAGCCAACTGTGTAACAGCCCCGACACCAATTTTATCTGCAGTGCCTGTGGAAGAGTCTGTCACAAACCACTGACCACCTCCAGGCGCTTACCCATTGTCTCTCGAGACAAGGAGGCCAAAGAAGAAGACGACAATCGGCTAACTGAAGTCTCTTACTATTACTGCTCTATTATTTTTACATTTCTCTGAAAATTGCCAATAGATTTGCTTCTCCTTCCCCTTCCCACTATTTGAGGGTCCGTATAAAATGCCCAGCAATCTAACAGCTCCTTTTCTGTTCCTCAACTCCAACCAAACAGATTCAGTCTTTGAGTCCTCCGTCCCACTGTAGAACTGTAATATTACCCTTGATCAATTATACAAACATACGATTTAGGAGCAGGAGTAGGCCACTCGGCCCTTTGAGCCTGCTCCGCCATTCAATAAGTTCATGGCTGAACTGATTACTCCACATTTCCACCTACCGATAACCTTTCACTCCCTTGCTTATCAAGAATCTATCCATCTCTGCCTTAAAAATATTCAAAGACTCTGCTTCCACTGCCTATTGAGGAAGAGAGTTCCAAAGACTCACAACCCTCTGCGAGAAAAAATTTCTCCTCATCTCTGTCTTAAATGGGCGACCCCTTATTTTTAAACATAGAAACATAGAAACTAGGAGCAGGAGTAGGCCATTCGGCCCTTCGAGCCTGCTCCGCCAGTGATTATGATCATGGCTGATCATCTAACACATCTGATCCCTTTAAATCCAGAGCGATATCTAACTCCTTCTTGAAAACATACAATGTTTTGGCCTGAACTGCTTTCTGTGGTAGTGAATTCCACAGTCTCACCACTCTCTGGATGAAGACATTTCTCCTCATCTCAGTCCTGAAAGGTTTACCCCGTATCCTGGGACTATGACCCCTGGTTCTGGACTCCCCCACCATCGGGAACATCCTTCCTGCATCTACCCTGTCAAGTCCTGTTAGAATTTTAGAGGTTTCTATGAGATCCCCCCTCACTCTTCTGAACTCCAGTGAATATAATCCTAACCGACTCAATCTCTCCTCATACGTCAGTCCCACCATCCCAGGAATCAGTCTGGTAAACCTTCGCTGCACTCCCTCCATAGTAAGAACATCCTTCCTTAGATAAGGAGACCAAAACTGCACACAATATTCCAGGTGTGGCCTCACCAAGACCCTGTATAATTGCAGCAAGACATCCCTGCTCCTGTACTCGAATCCTCTCGCTATGAAGGCCAACATATCATTTGCCTTTTTTACTGCCTGTTGCACCTGCATGCTTACCTTCAGCGACTGGTGTACGAGAACACCCAGGTCTCACTGCATATTCCCCTCTCTCAGTTTATAGCCCTTCAGATAATCTGCCCTCTTGTTTTTGCTACCAAAGTGGATAACCTCACATTTATCCACATTATACTGCATCTGTACATTTAGTTCCCTCATCTAAATCATTAATATATATTGTGAATAGCTGGGGTCCGAGCACCGATCCCTGCCGTACCCCATTAGTTACTGCCAGCTATTTGGAAAAAGACCCATTTATCCCTATTCTTTGTTTCCTGTCTGCCAACCAATTTTCTATCCATCGCAATACACTACCCCCAATCCCATGCGCTTTAATTTTACACGCTAATCCCTTATGTGGGACTTTATCGAAAGCCTTCTGAAAGTCCAAATAAACCACATCCACTGGCTCCCCCTCATCAACTCTACTAGTTACATCCTTGAAGAATTCGAGTAGATTTGTCAAGCATGATTCCCCTTCCGTAAATCCATGCTGACTCAGTCCGATTCTATCACTGTTCTCCAAATGCTCTGCTATAAAATCTTTGATAATGGACTAAGAATTTTCCCCACTACCAACGTCAGGCTATAATTCCCTGTTTTCTCTCTACCTCCCTTTTTAAATAGTGGGGTTACATTAGCTACCCTCCAATCTGTAGGAACTGTTCCAGAGTCTATAGAATCTTGGAAGATGACCACCAATGCATCCACTATTTCTAGGGCCACTTCCTTAAGTACTCTGGGATGCAGACCATCAGGTCCTGGGGATTTATCGGCCTTCAATCCCAACAATTTCCCCAACACCATTTCTCTACTAATACTGATTTCTTTCAGTTCCTCCCTCTCACTAAGCCCTGTGTTCCCCAACATTTCTGGTATGATATTTGTGTCCTCCTTTGTGAAGACAGAACCAAAGTATGAATTTAGTTGGTCAGCCATTTCTTTATTCCCCATAATAAATTCCCCTGTTTCTGACTGTAAGGGACCTACATTTGTCTTCACCAATCTTTTTCTCTTCACATACCTATAGAAACTTTTACAGTCAGTTTTTATGTTCCCCACAAGCTTGCTCTCGTACTCTATTTTCCCCTTCTTAATCAATCCCTTGGTCCTCCTTTGCTGAATTCTAAACTGCTCCCAATCCTCAGGTCTATTGTTTTTCTTGGCAAATTTATATGCCTCTTCCTTGGATCTAATGCTATCTCTAATTTCCCTTGTAAGCCATGGTTTGGCTACCTTTCCCGTTTTACTTTTGCGCCAGAAAGGAATAAACAATTGTTGCAGTTCATCCATGCGCTCTTTAAATGTTTGCCATTGCCTATCCACCGTCATCCCTTTAAGTAACGTTTCCCAATCTGTCATGGCCAACTCGCGCCTCATACCTTCGTAGTTTCCTTTACTAAGATTCAGGACCCTTGTCTCAGAATCAACTACGTCACTCTCCATCTTGATGAAGAATTCTATCATATTATGGTCGCTCATCCCCAAGGGGTCTCGCACCACTAGACTGTCAATTATTCCTCTCTCATTACACAATACCCTGTCTAGGATGGCCTGTTCTCTAGTTGGTTCCTCAACGCGGTGCTAATGTCCAGAAAACCATCCCGTATACACTCCAAGAATTCCTCCACTACGGTATTGTGACTAATTTGATTTGCCCAATCTATATGCAGATTAAAGTCACCCATAATTACAGATGTTCCTTTATTGCATGTGTCTCTAATTTCCTGTTTAATGCCATTCCCAATATCACCACTACAGTTTGGGGGTCTATGTACAACTCCCACTAACGTTTTTTGCCCCTGAGTGTTTCTCAGCTCTACCCATACAGATTCCACATCGTCAGAGCTAATATCCTTCCTCACTATTGCGTTAATTTCCTCTTTAACCAGCAATGCAACTCCACCACCTTTTGCTTTTTGTCTGTCCTTCCTAAATACTGAATATCCCTGGATGTTCATTTCCCATCCCTGGTCACCCTGCAGCCATGTCTCCATAATCCTGACTATATCAAACATGTTTACATCTATTTGTGAGATTAATTCATCCACTTTATTGCGAATGTTCCGCACGTTAAGGCACAAAGCCTTAAGGGTTGTCTTTTCAACATTCCTTGTCCCCTTCCCACTATTTTTCACTGTGGCCCTGTTTGATTCTGGCCCTTGATTTCTCTGCCTATCACTTTTCTTATTCCCCTTACTGTCTTTTGTTCTTGTCTTTGATCCCCCCTCCTCTGACTCCTTGCAAAGGTTCCCATCCCCCTGCCATTTTAATTTAAACCCTCCCCAATCACTCTAGTAAATACTCCCCCGAGGACATCAGTCCCAGTCCTGCCCAGGTGTATTAGAATTAGAATTAGATTTAGAACATTACAGCACAGTACAGGCCCTTCGGCCCTCGATGTTGCGCCGACCTGTGAAACCATCTGACCTACACTATTCCATTTTCATCCATATGTCTATCCAATGTCCACTTAAATGCCCTTAAAGTTGGTGAGTCTACTACTGCTGCAGGCAGGGCGTTCCACGCCCTTACTACTCTCTGAGTAAAGAAACTACCTCTGACATCTGTCCTATATCTATCACCCCTCAACTTGAAGCTATGTCCCCTCGTGTTTGCCATCACCATCCGAGGAAAAAGGCTCTCACTATCCACCCTATCTAACCCTCTGATTATCTTATATGTCTCTATTAAGTCACCTCTCCTCCTCCTTCTCTCCAACGAAAACAACCTCAAGTCCCTCAGCCTTTCCTCGTAAGACCTTCCCTCCATACCAGGCAACATCCTAGTAAATCTCCTCTGCACCCTTTCCATAGCTTCCACATCCTTCCTATAATGCGGTGACCAGAACTGCACGCAATACTCCAGGTGCGGTCTCACCAGAGTTTTGTACAGCTGCAGCATGACCTCGTGGCTCCGAAACGCGATCCCCCTACTAATAAAAGCTAACACACCATATGCCTTCTTAACAGCCCTATTAACCTGGGTAGCAACCTTCAGGGATTTATGCACCTGGACACCAGGATCTCTCTGTTCATCTACACTACCAAAAATCTTCCCATTAGCCCAGTACTCTGCATTCCTGTTACTCCTTCCAAAGTGAATCACCTCACACTTTTCCGCATTAAACTCCATTTGCCATCTCTCAGCCCAGCTCTGCAGCCTATCTATGTCTCTCTGTACCCTACAACATCCTTCGGCACTATCCACAACTCCACCGACCTTAGTGTCATCTGCAAATTTACTAACCCACCCTTCTACACCATCTTCCAGGTCATTTATAAAAATGACAAACAGCAGTGGCCCCAAAACAGATCCTTGCGGTACACCACTAGTAACTAAACTCCAGGATGAACATTTGCCATCAACCACCACCCTCTGTCTTCTTTCAGCTAGCCAATTTCTGATCCAAAGCTCTAAATCACCTTCAACCCCATACTTGCGTATTTTCTGCAATAGCCTACCGTGGGGAACCTTATCAAACGCCTTACTGAAATCCATATACACCACATCCACGGCTTTACCCTCATCCATCTGTTTGGTCACCTTCTCGAAAAACTCAATAAGGTTTAGGTTTGTGAGGCACGACCTACCCGTCACAAAACCGTGCTGACTATCTCTAATGAACTTATTCTTTTCAAGATGATTATGAATCCTGTCTCTTATAACCTTTTCCACCATTTTACCCACAACCGAAGTAAGGCTCACAGGTCTATAATTACCAGGGCTGTCTCTACTCCCCTTCTTGAACAAGGGGACAACATTTGCTATCCTCCAGTCTTCCGGCACTATTCCTGTCGACAATGACGACATAAAGATCAAGGACAAAGGCTCTGCAATCTCCTCCCTAGCTTCCCAGAGAATCCTAGGATAAATCCCATCTGGCGCAGGGGACTTATCTATTTTCACACTTTCCAAAATTGATAACACCTCCTCCTTGTGAACCTCAATCCCATCTAGCCTAGTAGCCTGAATCTCAGTATTCTCAACAACATTTTCTTTCTCTACTGTAAATACTGACGCAAAATATTCATTTAACACTTCCCCTATCTCCTCTGATTCCACACACAACTTCCCACTGCTATCCTTGATTGGCCCTAATCTAACTCTAGTCATTCTTTTATTCCTGATATACCTATAGAAAGCCTTAGGGTTTTCCCTGATCCTATCCGCCAATGACTTCTCGTGTCCTCTCCTTGCTCTTCTTAGCTCTCCCTTTAGATCCTTCCTGGCTAGCTTGTAGCTCTCAAGCGCCCTAACTGAGCCTTCACGTCTCATCCTAACATAAGCCTTCTTCTTCCTCTTGACAAGCGCTTCAACTTCTTTAGTAAACCACGGCTCCCTCGCTCACCAACTTCCTCCCTGCCTGACAGGTACATACTTATCAAGGACACACAGTAGCTGCTCCTTGAATAAGCTCCACATTTTGATTGTTCCCATCCCCTGCAGTTTCCTTCCCCATCCTACGCATCCTAAATCTTGCCTAATCGCATCATAATTTCCTTTCCCCCAGCTATAATTCTTGCCCTGCGGTATATACCTGTCCCTGCCCATCGCTAAGGTAAACCTAACCGAATTGTGATCACTATCACCAAAGTGCTCACCTACATCTAAATCTAACACCTGGCCGGGTTCATTACCCAGTACCAAATCCAATGTGGCATCGCCCCTGGTTGGCCTCTCTACATACTGTGTCAGAAAACCCTCCTGCACACACTGGACAAAAACTGACCCATCTAAAGTACTCGAACTATAGTATTTCCAGTCGATATTTGGAAAGTTAAAGTCCCCCATAACAACTACCCTGTTACACTCGCCCCTGTCGAGAATCATCTTCGCTATCCTTTCCTCTACATCTCTGGAACTATTCGGAGGTCTATAAAAGACTCCCAACAGGGTAACCTCACCTCTCCTGTTTCTAACCTCGGCCCATACTACCTCAGTAGACGAGTCCTCAAACGTCCTTTCTGTCGCTGTAATACTCTCCTTGATTAACAATGCCACACCCCCCCCCCCCCCCTTTTACCATCTTCTCTGTTCTTACTGAAACATCTAAATCCCGGAATCTGCAACATCCATTCCTGCCCCTGCTCTACCCATGTCTCCGAAATGGCCACTACATCGAGATCCCAGGTACCAACCCATGCTGCAAGCTCACCCACCTTATTCCGGATGCTCCTGGCGTTGAAGTAGACACACTTTAAACCAAGTTCTTGCTTGCCAGTGCCCTCTTGCGTCCCTGTAACCTTATCCCTGACCTCACTACTCTCAACATCCTGTACACTGGCACTACAATTTAGGTTCCCATTCCCCTGCTGAATTAGTTTAAAACCCCCCGAAGAGCACTAGCAAATCTCCCCCCCAGGATATTGGTACCCCTCTCGTTCAGGTGAAGACCATCCTGTTTGTAGAGGTCCCACCTACCCCAGAAAGAGCCCCAATTATCCAGGAAACCAAAGCCCTCCCTCCTACACCATCCCTGCAGCCACGTGTTCAACTCCTCTCTCTCCCTATTCCTCGCTTCGCTATCACGTGGCACGGGCAACAACCCAGAGATAACAACTCTGTTTGTTCTCGCTCTAAGCTTCCACCCTAGCTCCCTGAATTTCTGTCTTAAATCCCCATCTCTCTTCCTACCTATGTCATTGGTGCCTATGTGGACCACGACTTGGGGCTGCTCCCCCTCCCCCTTAAGGATCCCAAAAACACGATCCGAGACATCACGAACCCTGGCACCTGGGAGGCAACACACCAACCGTGAGTCTCTCTCGTTCCCACAAAACCTCCTATCTGTTCCCCTAACTATGGAGTCCCCAATGACTAATGCTCTGCTCCTCTTCCCCCTTCCCTTCAGAGCAACAGGGACAGACTCTGTGCCAGAGACCTGTACCCCATTGCTTACCCCTGGTAAGTCGTCCCCCGCAACAGTATCCAAAACGATATACCTGTTGTTGAGGGAAACAGCCACAGGGGATCCCTGCACTGCCAGCTGGTTCCCTCTCCTTCCCCTGACGGTAACCCATCTACCTACTTCTTTTACCTGAGGTGTGACTACCTCCCCATAACTCCTCTCAATAACCTCCTCCGCCTCCCGAATGATCCGAAGTTCATCCAGCTCCAGCTCCAGTTCCCACCTCCCCCAGAACCGGTGCCAATGTCCCAGGAATCTAAAACCCTCCCCCTCACACCATCTCTTCAGCCATGTATTCATCTGATATATCCTGCTATTTCTACTCTGACTAACACGTGGCACTGGTAGTAATCCTGAGATCACTATCTTTGAGGTCCTACTTTTCAACTTATTTACTAACTCCCTATATTCTGCTTTTCGGACCTCTTCCTTTTTTTTTAAACCCACGTCGTTTGTACCAATGTGTACCACGACCACTGGCTGTTCACCCTCCCCCTTCAGAATGTCCTGTAACCGCTCTGAGACATCCTTGACCCTCGCACCAGGGAGGCAGCATACCATCCCTCAGTCACACTCTCCCTCAGTCATAGAGAGATACAGCACTGAAACAGGCCCTTTGGCCCACCGAGTCTGTGCCAACCAACAACCACCCATTTATACTAATTCTACATTAATCCCATATTCCCTACCACATCCCCACCATTCTCCTACCACCTACCTACACTCGGGGCAATTTACAATGGTCAATTTACCTATCAACCTGCAAGTCTTTGGCTGTGGGAGGAAACCGGAGCACCCGGAGGAAACCCACACGGTCACAGGGGGAACTTGCAAACTCCGCACAGGCAGTACCCAGAATCGAACCCGGGTCACTGGAGCTGTGAGGCTGCGGTCGCACTCTCACTCTCGGTCGCACTCTCACTCACTCAGTCACCTTGTCTCCAGCCGATCTGTTCACTGTGTGCTCTATTGATCATTTCTTCTTGACTTTATATCCTCACCACAAAAACCATCGCCCGCCTCCACTGCACCTCAGCTCATCGGCTATTGAAACCCTCATCCATACTTTTGTATCTTCCACACTTAACAGTGCTGTGATCGCCCTCGTCCTCGCCCACGCCCATGCCCTCATCCTCGCCCACGCCCTTGCCCTCTGCCTCACCCTCAACCTTGCCCTCAGCCTCACCCTCGCCCTCAGCCTCTGTAAACTTCAGCTCATCCAAAACTCCACTGCCCGTGTCATACGCTCCTCCAGCCCTTCCTCTCCCTCAATCTACAGCCTCCTACCCACATCCTCTACCTTTGCCCAAACTTTAGCAGCTGTGTTTTGAGGCCCCTCGGCCTCACATTCTGAAAGTCCCTCCTGTAACCTAAAACACTGAATTGGAGACACATGAAGGGCGACGAGAAACAGTGGGCACGTGGGATTAATCGGACTGCTCTTTCAAACAGCCAGCACAGGCTCTATGGGTTGAATCCCTCCTCTTCCTCCTTTCAGACATTCCTTATAGCCTACTCCTTTGTCTAAACTTGTGACCAAGTCACAGAGACCGGTGAGATGGAGACTGACTTTACCTTGATAACCATATGAAGCATCATCTGCAGACCAGCCTTGCCCGGGTATTTCCCCACGATGTTCTTCGCTGACAGGTCAAAGAGGGTAGCACATGTTTCTGTGCAGATATTGTACACCAACATCTTCTTCCCCACACCAAGGGGACCAGCCAGAAGCATGGACTTTATCAGAGGAGCCTTCTCATGTAGAGTCTGCGAACCTAGAGATGGAGCAATGTAAAACACACGCCAGGGTTTACCTGTTCTTGTCTGCTGGTCAGAGAGGGGTCATTGGGATCATGGGGATGTGAACCTGTGTCTGTGGATATTCGGCCAGTGATAGGGTCACCCATGGGTACCAAGTCCAGATCAGAAGCTGGCATCCAGTCAGAGGGTGGCTCAGTAGTTTGTTCACTGTCCTCGATCTGACAGAAGTGACCACAAATCAGCAGTGAAATGACTGGATGGAGCCTAACATAGCAGTTCACTGTTACACCGGTCGAGGAAGAGTGTGAGTGAGCGAGTGAGTGAGTGAGAGTGCGACTGATCGAGGGAGAGTGCAACTGAGCGAGTGAGTGAGGGAGAGTGCGACTGAACGAGGGAGAGTGCAACTGAGCGAGTGAGTGAGGGAGAGTGCGACTGAACGAGGGAGAGTGCAACTGAGCGAGTGAGTGAGTGAGAGTGCGACTGAACGAGGGAGAGTGCAACTGAGCGAGTGAGTGAGTGAGAGTGCGACTGAACGAGGGAGAGTGCAACTGAGCGAGCGAGTGAGTGAGGGAGAGTGCGACTGAACGAGGGAGAGTGCAATTGAGCGAGCGAGTGAGAGTGCGACTGAACGAGGGAGAGTGCAACTGAGCGAGTGAGTGAGTGAGAGTGCGACTGAACGAGGGAGAGTGCAACTGAGCGAGTGAGTGAGGGAGAGTGCGACTGAACGAGGGAGAGTGCAACTGAGCGAGTGAGTGAGGGAGAGTGCGACTGAACGAGGGAGAGTGCAACTGAGCGAGTGAGTGAGGGAGAGTGCGACTGAACGAGGGAGAGTGCAACTGAGCGAGTGAGTGAGGGAGAGTGCGACTGAACGAGGGAGAGTGCAATTGAGCGAGTGAGTGAGTGAGAGTGCGACTGAACGAGGGAGAGTGCAATTGAGCGAGTGAGTGAGGAGAGTGCGACTGAACGAGGGAGAGTGCAATTGAGCGAGTGAGTGAGGAGAGTGCGACTGAACGAGGGAGAGTGAAATTGAGCGAGTGAGTGAGTGAGAGTGCGACTGAACGAGGGAGAGTGCAACTGAGCGAGTGAGGGAGAGTGCGACTGAACGAGGGAGAGTGCAACTGAGCGAGTGAGTGAGGGAGAGTGCGACTGAACGAGGGAGAGTGCAATTGAGCGAGTGAGTGAGTGAGAGTGCGACTGAACGAGGGAGAGTGCAATTGAGCGAGTGAGTGAGTGAGAGTGCGACTGAACGAGGGAGAGTGCAACTGAGCGAGTGAGTGAGTGAGAGTGTTGCCATCATTTTGCTATTCAACTGATAGGTGGCTCCCTCATACTGTCTGATCGCTGGAGCTGGCACTGACTGTCTCTTCCTCCCTTCTCCCACCCCCCTCCCCTCTCCCTCTCTCTCCCCTCTTCTCCCTCTCTCTCCCCTCTTCTCACTCTCTCTCCCCTCTTCTCACTCTCTCTTCCCCCAACCCCTCTCCCTCTCTCACCTTAATCCGTGTTGGGAATTTCCAATTTTGTCACTCCCGTAACATGGAAGAAAGTAACAGCAACTGCAACATCCGGACAGCTCCGAGTCTCGAGGAGGGAGGAATTCAGCTCTGACAAACTACCCAGGACAGCCTCAAACCTCAACACCCCCTCTCCCCCGTATCCCCTCTCCCCCGTAACCCCTCTCCCCCGTAACCCCTCTCCCCCGTATCCCCTCTCCCCCGTAACCCCTCTCCCCGTAACCCCTCTCCCCCGTATCCCCTCTCCCCCGTATCCCCTCTCCCCCGTATCCCCTCTCCCCCGTATCCCCTCTCCCCCGTAACCCCTCTCCCCCGTAACCCCTCTCCACTGTATTCCCTCTCCCCTGTAACCCCTCTCCCCCGTATCCCCTCTTCCCGTATCCCCTCTCCCCCGTGTCCCCTCTTCCCTCATCCCCTCTCCCCCGTATCCGATAACCCTCTCAACACCCCCTCTCCCCCGTATCCCCTCTCCCCCGTATCCCCTCTCCCCCGTATCCCCTCTCCCCGTATCCCCTCTCCCCGTATCCCCTCTCCCCCGTATCCCCTCTCCCCCGTATCCCCTCTCCCCCGTATCCCCTCTCCCCCGTATCCCCTCTCCCCATATCCCTCTCCCCCGTATCGGATACCCCTCTCAACACCCCCTCTCCCCCGTATCCCCTCTCCCCGTATCCCCTCTCCCCGTATCCCCTCTCCCCGTATCCCCTCTCCCCCGTATCCCCTCTCCCCCGTATCCCTCTCCCCCGTATCGGATACCCCTCTCAACACCCCCTCTCCCCCGTATCCCCTCTCACCCGTATCCCCTCTCCCCCATATCCCATACTCCTCTCCCCGTATCCCCTCTCTCCCGTATTCAAAACCCCTCTCAACACCCACAACTACCCCCACCTTATAACTGCCTTCACCCACAACTACTGCCACCTCACAATTACCCCCAACCCCCTCCAACTCCCCACACCTACAATTACCCCCAACCCCAACTCCCCCAATTTCCCCCACCTCACAACTACCCCCACCCACAAGTACTCCCACAATTACCCCCAACAACCCCCAGAATTATCTCCAACCACCAAATACCCCCACACCATCTACCCCTACAATTACCCCCACCCTCAATTACCCCCACCCCCAATTACCCCCACCACCAAATAACCCCACCACCAAATAACCCCACCACCAAATAACCCCACCACCAACTACCCCCACCCAACTACCCCCACCCAACTACCCCCACCCAAATATCGCCACCACCAAATACCCCCACCCAACTATCCCCACCACCAAATAACCCCACCTCAACTGCCCCCACCCAACTATCCCCACCCAACCACCCCCACCCAACTACCCCCACCCAACAATCCCCACCCAACAATCCCCACCCAACTACCCCCACCCAACTACCCCCACCCAACTATCCCCACCCAACTATCCCCACCCAGCTACCCCCACCCAAATATCCCCATCACCAAATACCCCCACCCAACTATCCCCACCACCAAATAACCCCACCTCAACTATCCCCACCCAACTATCCCCACCCAACTATCCCCACCCAACTATCCCCACCCAACTATCCCCACCCAACTACCCCCACCCAACTATCCTCACCCCTAGCATCCCCCACAATTAACCCACTCACATCAACCCCCACCTCACAACTACCTCCTCCCACAACTACCCCCCAATTACCCCAACTCATAATTACCCCCACCCACATCTACCCCGACCCACAATTGCCCCCACACCGCAACCAGCCCCACCCTCAACCCCTCCCCAATAACAACTCTTCCCTCCCAACAATAACCAGTTCTTGTGGCCTCTCCCACATTAAACAAATTTTCAGTGTTTTCACCCCAACCACAGGCAGTGTCTTGGTCACATTTCCCCCCAATTCCCTCATTTCCCATTCGATATAAACCAAGAATGGGGGTAATGTTACTGCACTCGTAATCCAGGGGTGTGGATAAATGATGTGAAGAAATCCCACCATTGCAGCTGAGGGAATTTAAATTCCGTTAATTAAATAATTTTTTAATGAAAAAGTTAGTTTCAGTAATGATGGCCATGAAACTTTCATCGATTGTTGTTAAAAACCCATCTGGTTCACTAATGTCCTTTAGGGAAGGAAATCTGCTGTCCTTACCTGGTCTGGCCTACATGTGACTCCAGACCCACAGCAATGTGGTTAACTCTTAAATGCCCTCTGAAATGGCCTAGCAAACCACTCAGTTCAAGGGCAATTAGGGATGGGCAACAAATGCTGGTCTTGCCATTTATGGCCACACTCAGAAGAATAAAAACTCCCCTGGACCCCATTCCCTCCTCCCCACTGTGTGATTGTAACTCCAGTTTTTCTGTCCTTCCTGTTTCTCCCTGGGAGTTTGAGGAGGGGCAAGAGGCAAAGAGTAGTAAATGTATCCAACTTCCCCTCTCCCACTGAGTCTTTCATCCTGTCCCCCTGCCCCTCAATCCACTGCCCCTCAATCCACCCCCCTCAATTCATTGCCTCTCAGTCATCCCCCACAATCCACTGCCCCTCAATCCACTGCCCCTCAATTCATTGCCTCTCAGTCATCCTCCACAATCCACTGCCCATCAATCCACCGCTCAATTCACTGCCCCTCAATCCACTGCCCCTCAATCCACTGCCCCTCAATTCATTGCCTCTCAGTCATCCTCCACAATCCACTGCCCATCAATCCACCGCTCAATTCACTGCCCCTCAATCCACTGCCCCACAATCCACTGCCCATCAATCCACCGCTCAATTCACTGCCCCTCAATCCACTGCCCCTCAATCCACTGCCCATCAATCGACCCCCCTCAATCCACCGCTCAATCCACTGCCCGTCAATCCACTGCCCATCAATCCACTGCCCGTCAATCCACTGCCCGTCAATCCACTGCCCCTCAATCCACTGCCCCTCAATCCATTGCCCATCAATCCACCCCCCTCAATCCACCGCTCAATCCACTGCCCCTCAATCCACCCCCCTCAATCCACCCTCCTCAATCCACACCCCTCAATCCACCCCCCTCAATCCACCCCCCTCAATCCACCCCCTCAATCCACCCCCCTCAATCCACCGCCCCCTCAAACTAACATCCCTAAATCCACTGCCCCCTCAACCCACTGCCCCCTCAACCCACTGCCCCCTCAACCCACTGCCCTCTCAATCCACTGTCCCTCAATCCACTGCCCCTCAATCCACCCCCCTCAATTCATTGCCTCTCAGTCATCCCCCACAATCCACTGCCCCTCAATCCACTGCCCCTCAATTCATTGCCTCTCAGTCATCCTCCACAATCCACTGCCCATTAATCCACCGCTCAATTCACTGCCCCTCAATCCACTGCCCCTCAATCCACTGCCCATCAATCGACCCCCCTCAATCCACCGCTCAATCCACCGCTCAATCCACTGCCCGTCAATCCACTGCCCGTCAATCCACTGCCCGTCAATCCACTGCCCCTCAATCCACTGCCCCTCAATCCATTGCCCATCAATCCACCCCCCTCAATCCACCGCTCAATCCACCGCTCAATCCACTGCCCGTCAATCCACTGCCCCTCAATCCACTGCCCCTCAATCCACTGCCCCTCAATCCATTGCCCATCAATCCACCCCCCTCAATCCACCGCTCAATCCACCGCTCAATCCACTGCCCGTCAATCCACTGCCCGTCAATCCACTGCCCGTCAATCCACTGCCCCTCAATCCACTGCCCCTCAATCCACTGCCCATCAATCGACCCCCCTCAATCCACCGCTCAATCCACCGCTCAATCCACTGCCCCTCAATCCACTGCCCCTCAATCCACTGCCCATCAATCGACCCCCCTCAATCCACCGCTCAATCCACCGCTCAATCCACTGCCCGTCAATCCACTGCCCCTCAATCCACTGCCCCTCAATCCATTGCCCATCAATCCACCCCCCTCAATCCACCGCTCAATCCACTGCCCGTCAATCCACTGCCCGTCAATCCACTGCCCGTCAATCCACTGCCCCTCAATCCACTGCCCGTCAATCCACTGCCCCTCAATCCACTGCCCCTCAATCCACTGCCCCTCAATCCACTGCCCGTCAATCCACTGCCCGTCAATCCACTGCCCCTCAATCCACTGCCCCTCAATCCACTGCCCATCAATCCACCGCTCAATCCACTGCCCCTCAATCCACTGCCCGTCAATCCACTGCCCGTCAATCCACTGCCCGTCAATCCACTGCCCCTCAATCCACTGCCCGTCAATCCACTGCCCCTCAATCCACTGCCCCTCAATCCATTGCCCATCAATCCACCCCCCTCAATCCACCGCTCAATCCACTGCCCCTCAATCCACCCCCCTCAATCCACTGCCCCTCAATTCATTGCCTCTCGGTCATCCCCCACAATCCACTGCCCCTCAATCCACTGCCCCTCAATCCACTGCCCCTCAATCCACCCTCCTCAATCCACCCCCCTCAATCCACCCCCCTCAATCCACACCCCTCAATCCACTGCCCCTCAATCCACTGCCCCTCAATCCACCCCCCTCAATCCACCCCCCTCAATCCACACCCCTCAATACACCCCCCTCAATCCACCCCCCTCAATCCACCCCCTCAATCCACCCCCCTCAATCCACCGCTCAATTCACTGCCCGTCAATTCATTGCCCCTCAGTCCCCACCCCTCAATCCACCGCCCCCTCAAACTAACATCCCTAAATCCACTGCCCCCTCAACCCACTGCCCCCTCAACCCACTGCCCCCTCAACCCACTGCCCTCTCAATCCACTGTCCCTCAATTCACTGTCCCTCAATCACTGTCCTCTTCTCCACAGAGCATTAAAATAGGCAGCTGGAAACTGATGTTAAACCATTTCCAAGCCGTGCTCCTCTTTCTCTCCCATCATCCAACACCTACCTCGGTTTTCTCATCTCTTTTGGCATCTCTTACTCTGTTTACTCTCACTCCCTCCTCATCTCCTCTTCCCCATCTCCCTTCCTCTTCCCATTGTCTGCTGTCCCTATCCCCCTCCCCTCTGCTCTCCTCTCTACCACCACCCCCCCCACTACTTCAGTCTGTTCCCTTCCATCTGCCTTTTCTCCCTCCCCCCTCTCTTCCTGTCTGCCTCATCGAGAGCTGCCTATCTGCTCCCTGCTTTCACCAGACCCACCTCAACACTGACCCACCCCAACACTGACCCACCCCAACACTGACCTACCCCAACACTGACCCACCCCAACACTGACCTACCCCAACACTGACCTACCCCAACACTGACCCACCCCAACACTGACCCACCCCAACACTGACCCACCCCAACACTGACCCACCCCAACACTGACCTACCCCAACACTGACCTACCCCAACACTGACCCACCCCAACACTGACCCACCCCAACACTGACCCACCCCAACACTGACCCACCCCAACACTGACCTACCCCAACACTGACCCACCCCAACACTGACCCACCCCAACACTGACCCACCCCAACACTGACCTACCCCAACACTGACCCAACCCAACACTGACCCACCTCAACACTGACCCTCCTCAACACTGACCCTCCTCAACACTGACCCACCCCAACACTGACCCACCCCAACACTGACCCACCCCAACACTGACCCACCCCAACACTGACCCACCCCAACACTGACCCACCCCAGCATTGACCCACCCCAGCACTGACCCACCCCAACACTGACCCACCCCAACACTGACCCACCCCAGCATTGACCCACCCCAGCACTGACCCACCCCAACACTGACCTACCCCAACACTGACCCACCCCAACACTGACCCACCCCAACACTGACCCACCCCAACACTGACCCACCCCAACACTGACCTACCCCAACACTGACCCACCCCAACACTGACCCACCCCAACACTGACCCACCCCAACACTGACCCACCCCAACACTGACCTACCCCAACACTGACCCACCCCAACACTGACCCACCCCAACACTGACCCACCCCAACACTGACCCGCCCCAACACTGACCTACCCCAACACTGACCCACCCCAACACTGACCCACCCCAACACTGACCCAACCCAACACTGACCCACCCCAACACTGACCTACCCCAACACTGACCCACCCCAACACTGACCCACCCCAACACTGACCCAACCCAACACTGACCCACCCCAACACTGACCCACCCCAACACTGACCTACCCCAACACTGACCCACCCCAACACTGACCCACCCCAACACTGACCCACCTCAACACTGACCCAACCCAACACTGACCTACCCCAACACTGACCCACCCCAACACTGACCTACCCCAACACTGACCTACCCCAACACTGACCCACCCCAACACTGACCCACCCCAACACTGACCCAACCCAACACTGACCCAACCCAACACTGACCCACCCCAGCACTGACCCACCCCAACACTGACCCACCCCAACACTGACCCACCCCAACACTGACCCACCTCAACACTGACCTACCCCAACACTGACCCAACCCAACACTGACCCTCCTCAACACTGACCCTCCTCAACACTGACCCACCCCAACACTGACCCACCCCAGCACTGACCCACCCCAACACTGACCCACCCCAACACTGACCCACCCCAGCACTGACCCACCCCAGCACTGACCCACCCCAACACTGACCCACCCCAACACTGACCCACCCCAGCACTGACCCACCCCAGCACTGACCCACCCCAACACTGACCCACCCCAACACTGACCCACCCCAACACTGACCCACCCCAGCACTGACCCACCCCAACACTGACCCACCCCAACACTGACCCACCCCAGCATTGACCCACCCCAGCACTGACCCACCCCAACACTGACCCACCCCAACACTGACCCACCCCAACACTGACCCACCCCAACACAGACACCACCCCAGCACTGACCCTCCCCAACACTGACCCACCCCAACACTGACCCACCCCAACACTGACCCACCCCAGCACTGACCCACCCCAACACTGACCCACCCCAACACTGACCCACCCCAACACTGACCCACCCCAGCACTGACCCTCCCCAACACTGACCCACCCCAACACTGACCCACCCCAACACTGACCCACCCCAACACTGACCCACCCCAACACTGACCCACCCCAGCACTGACCCACCCCAACACTGACCCACCCCAACACTGACCCTCCCCAGCACTGACCCTCCCCAGCACTGACCCTCCCCAGCACTGACACGCCCCAACACTGACCCGCCCCAACACTGACCCGCCCCAACACTGACCCTCCCCAGCACTGACCCTCCCCAACACTGACCCGCCCCAACACTGACCCACCCCAACACTGACCCTCCCCAGCACTGACCCGCCCCAACACTGACCCGCCCCAACACTGACCCACCCCAACACTGACCCACCCCAACACTGACCCACCCCAACACTGACCCACCCCAACACTGACCCGCCCCAACACTGACCCGCCCCAACACTGACCCGCCCCAACACTGACCCACCCCAACACTGACCCACCCCAACACTGACCCACCCCAACACTGACCCACCTCAACACTGACCCACCCCAGCATTGACCCACCCCAACACTGACCCTCCCCAACACTGACACGCCCCAACACTGACACGCCCCAACACTGACCCACCCCAACACTGACCCACCCCAGCACTGACCCTCCCCAGCACTGACCCTCCCCAGCACTGACCCTCCCCAGCACTGACCCTCCCCAGCACTGACACGCCCCAACACTGACACGCCCCAACACTGACACGCCCCAACACTGACCCACCCCAACACTGACCCTCCCCAGCACTGACCCATCCCAACAATGACACCGCACCAACACTGACACTGCCCCAGAACTGACCCACCCCCAGCACTGACCCACACCAACACTGACAGTGCCCCCCAACATTGACACCCAGTGCTGACCTGCCCCAGTACAGACCCCTCCCCCAGTGCTGACTCCTGAGTACAGCCCCCTCCCCCAGTACTGACCCCTGCATACTGACCCCTGCTCTAGTACTGACCCCTGAGTACTGACCCCTCCTCTCCAGCACTGACCCCTGAGTACTGACCCCTCCAGTTCTGACCACTGAGTACTGACCCCTGCTCTCCAGTACTGACACCAGAGTACTGACCCCTCCTCTCCAGTACTGACCCCTGAGTACTGACCCCTCCTCCATTACTGACCCCTGAGTACTAATCCCTCCTCTCCAGTGCTGACCCCTGAGTACTGACCCCACCCCCATTACTGACCCCTGAGTACTGACCCCTCCTCTCCAGTACTGACCCCTGAGTACTGACCCCTCCTCTCCAATACTGACCCCTGAGTACTGACCCCTCCCCCATTACTGACCCCTGAGTACTGACCCCTCCCTCCATTACTGACCCCTGAGTACTGACCCCTCCTCTCCAGTACTGACCCCTGAGTACTGATCCCTCCTCTCCAGTACTGACCCCTGAGTACTGTCCCCTCCCCCATTACTGACCCCTGAGCACTGATCCCTCCCCCATTACTGACCCCTGAGTACTGATCCCTCCTCTCCAGTACTGACCCCTGAGTACTGACCCCTCCTCTCCAGTACTGACCCCTCCTCTCCAATACTGACCCCTGAGTACTGACCCCACCCCCATTACTGACCCCTGAGTACTGACCCCTCACCCATTACTGACCCCTGTGTACTGACCCCTCCTCTCCAGTACTGACCCCTGAGTACTGACCCCTCCCCCATTACTGACCCCTGAGTACTGACCTCTCCTCTCCAGTACTGACCCCTGAGCACTGACCCCTCCCCCATTACTGACCCCTGAGTACTGACCCCTCCTCTCCAGTACTGACCCCTGAGTACTGACCCCTCCCCCATTACTGACCCCTGAGTATTTACCCCTCCTCTCCAGTACTGACCCCTGAGTACTGACCCCTCCCCCATTACTGACCCCTGAGTACTGACCCCTCCCACATTACTGACGGCTGAGTATTGACGACTCCTCTCCAGTACTGACCCCTGAGTACTGACCCCCTGCCCCATTACTGACCCCTGAGTACTGACCCCTCCTCTCCAGTACTGACGCCTGAGTACTGACCCCTCCCCCATTACTGACGCCTGAGTACTGACCCCTCCCCCATTACTGACCCCTGTGTACTGATCGCTCCTCTCCAGTGCTGACCCCTGAGTACTGACCCCTCCCCCATTACTGACCCCTGAGTACTGACCCCTCCCCCATTACTGACCCCTGAGTACTGACCCCTCCCCCATTACTGACGCCTGAGTACTGACCCCTCCCCCATTGCTGACCCCTGAGTACTGACCCCTCCTCTCCAGTACGGACCCCTCCCCCATTACTGACCCCTGCGTACAGACCCCTCCCCCATTACTGACCCCTGTGTACTGATCGCTCCTCTCCAGTGCTGACCCCTGAGTACTGACCTCACTTCTCTCCAGTACTGAGCCCTGAGTACTGACCCCTGCCCCATTACTGACCCCTGAGTACTGACCCCGCCTCTCCAGTACTGACCCCTGAGTACTGACCCCTCCCCCATTACTGACCCCTGAGTACTGACCCCTCCTCTCCAATACTGACCCCTGAGTACTGACCCCTCCTCTCCAGTACTGACCCCTGAGTACTCACCCCTCCTCTCCAGTACTGACCCCTGAGTACTGAACCCTCCCCCATTACTGACCCCTGAGTACTGACCCCTCCTCTCCTAAACTGACCCCTGAGTACTGACCCCTCCCCCATTACTAACACCTGAGTACTGACCCCTCCCTCCATTACTGACCCCTGAGTACTGACCCCTCCTCTCCAGTACCGACCCCTGAGTACTGTCCCCTCCCCCATTACTGACCCCTGAGTACTGATCCCTCCCCCATTACTGACCCCTGAGTACTGATCCCTCCTCCCCAGTGCTGACCCCTGAGTACTGACCCCTCGCCCATTACTGACCCCTGAGTACTGACCCCTCCTCTCCAGTACTGACCCCTGAGTACTGACCTCTCCTCTCCAGTACTGACCCCTGAGTACTGACCCCTCCCCCATTACTGACCCCTGAGTACTGACCCCTCCTCTCCAATACTGACCCTTGAGTACTGACCCCTCCCCCATTACTGACCCCTGAGTACTGACCCCTCCTCTCCAGTGCTGACCCCTGAGTACTGACCCCTCCCTCATTACTGACCCCTGAGTACTGACCCCTCCCCCATTACTGACCCCTGAGTACTGACCCCTCCCCCATTACTGACCCCTGAGTACTGATCCCTCCTCTCCAGTGCTGACCCCTGAGTACTGACCCCTCCTCTCCAGTACTGACCCCTGAGTACTGACCCCCTCACCCATTACTGACCCCTGTGTACTGACCCCTCCTCTCCAGTACTGACCACTGAGTACTGACCCCTCCCCCATTACTGTCCCCTGAGTACTGACCCCTCCTCTCCAGTACTGACCCCTGAGTACTGACCCCTCCCCCATTACTGACCCCTGAGTACTGACCCCTCCCCCATTACTGACCCCTGAGTACTGACCCCTCCTCTCCAGTACGGACCACTGAGTACTGACCCCTCCCCCATTACTGACCCCTGAGTATTTACCCCTCCTCTCCAGTACTGACCCCTGAGTACTGACCCCTCCCCCATTACTGACCCCTGAGTACTGACCCCTCCCACATTACTGACGGCTGAGTATTGACGACTCCTCTCCAGTACTGACCCCTGAGTACTGACCCCCTGCCCCATTACTGACCCCTGAGTACTGACCCCTCCTCTCCAGTACTGACGCCTGAGTACTGACCCCTCCCCCATTACTGACGCCTGAGTACTGACCCCTCCCCCATTACTGACCCCTATGTACTGATCGCTCCTCTCCAGTGCTGACCCCTGAGTACTGACCCCTCCCCCATTACTGACCCCTGAGTACTGACCCCTCCCCCATTACTGACCCCTGAGTACTGACCCCTCCCCCATTACTGACGCCTGAGTACTGACCCCTCCCCCATTGCTGACCCCTGAGTACTGACCCCTCCTCTCCAGTACGGACCCCTCCCCCATTACTGACCCCTGCGTACAGACCCCTCCCCCATTACTGACCCCTGTGTACTGATCGCTCCTCTCCAGTGCTGACCCCTGAGTACTGACCTCTCCTCTCCAGTACTGAGCCCTGAGTACTGACCCCTGCCCCATTACTGACCCCTGAGTACTGACCCCGCCTCTCCAGTACTGACCCCTGAGTACTGACCCCTCCCCCATTACTGACCCCTGAGTACTGACCCCTCCTCTCCAATACTGACCCCTGAGTACTGACCCCTCCTCTCCAGTACTGACCCCTGAGTACTGACCCCTCCTCTCCAGTACTGACCCCTGAGTACTGAACCCTCCCCCATTACTGACCCCTGAGTACTGACCCCTCCTCTCCTAAACTGACCCCTGAGTACTGACCCCTCCCCCATTACTAACACCTGAGTACTGACCCCTCCCTCCATTACTGACCCCTGAGTACTGACCCCTCCTCTCCAGTACCGACCCCTGAGTACTGTCCCCTCCCCCATTACTGACCCCTGAGTACTGATCCCTCCCCCATTACTGACCCCTGAGTACTGATCCCTCCTCCCCAGTGCTGACCCCTGAGTACTGACCCCTCGCCCATTACTGACCCCTGAGTACTGACCCCTCCTCTCCAGTACTGACCCCTGAGTACTGACCTCTCCTCTCCAGTACTGACCCCTGAGTACTGACCCCTCCCCCATTACTGACCCCTGAGTACTGACCCCTCCTCTCCAATACTGACCCTTGAGTACTGACCCCTCCCCCATTACTGACCCCTGAGTACTGACCCCTCCTCTCCAGTGCTGACCCCTGAGTACTGACCCCTCCCTCATTACTGACCCCTGAGTACTGACCCCTCCCCCATTACTGACCCCTGAGTACTGACCCCTCCCCCATTACTGACCCCTGAGTACTGATCCCTCCTCTCCAGTGCTGACCCCTGAGTACTGACCCCTCCTCTCCAGTACTGACCCCTGAGTACTGACCCCCTCACCCATTACTGACCCCTGTGTACTGACCCCTCCTCTCCAGTACTGACCACTGAGTACTGACCCCTCCCCCATTACTGTCCCCTGAGTACTGACCCCTCCTCTCCAGTACTGACCCCTGAGTACTGACCCCTCCCCCATTACTGACCCCTGAGTACTGACCCCTCCCCCATTACTGACCCCTGAGTACTGACCCCTCCTCTCCAGTACGGACCCCTCCCACATTACTGACCCCTGAGTACTGACCCCTCCCCCATTACTGACCCCTGTGTACTGATCGATCCTCTCCAGTGCTGACCCCTGAGTACTGACCTCTCCTCTCCAGTACTGAGCCCTGAGTACTGACCCCTCCCCCATTACTGACCCCTGAGTACTGACCCCTCCTCTCCAGTGCTGACCCCTGAGTACTGACCTCTCCTCTCCAGAGCTGACCCCTGAGTACTGACCCCACCCCGATTACTGACCCCTGAGGACTGACCCCTCCCCCATTACTGACCCCTGAGTACTGATCCCTCCTCTCCAGTGCTGACCCCTGAGTACTGACCCCTCCCTCATTACTGACCCCTGAGTACTGACCCCTCCTCTCCAGTGCTGACCCCTGAGTGCTGACCCCTCCTCTCCAGTGCTGACCCCTGAGTACTGACTCCTCCTCTCCAGTACTGACCCCTGAGTACTGACCCCTCACCCATTACTGACCCCTGTGTACTGACCCCTCCTCTCCAGTACTGACCCCTCCCCCATTACTGACCCCTGAGTACTGACCTCTCCTCTCCAGTACTGACCGCTGAGTACTGACCCCTCCCCCATTACTGACCCCTGAGTATTTACCCCTCCTCTCCAGTACTGACCCCTGAGTACTGACCCCTCCCTCCATTACTGACCCCTGAGTACTGACCCCTCCTCTCCAGTACTGACCCCTGAGTACTGACCCCTCCCCTATTACTGACCCCTGAGTATTTACCCCTCCTCTCCAGTACTGACCCCTGAGTACTGACCCCTCCCCTATTACTGACCCCTGAGTACTGACCCCTCCCTCCATTACTGACCCCTCCTCTCCATTACTGACCCCTGAGTACTGACCCCTCCCCCATTACTGACCCCTGAGTACTGACCCCTCCTCTCCCGTACTGACCCCTGAGTACTGACCCCTCCCCCATTACTGACCCCTGAGTACTGACCCCTCCCCCATTGCTGACCCCTGAGTACTGACCCCTCCTCTCCAGTACGGACCCCTCCCCCATTACTGACCCCTGAGTACTGACCCCTCCCCCATTACTGACCCCTGTGTACTGATCGCTCCTCTCCAGTGCTGACCCCTGAGTACTGACCTCTCCTCTCCAGTACTGAGCCCTGAGTACTGACCCCTCCCCCATTACTGACCCCTGAGTACTGACCCCTCCTCTCCAGTACTGACCCCTGAGTACTGACCCCTCCCCCATTACTGACCCCTGAGTACTGATCCCTCCTCTCCAGTACTGACCGCTGAGTACTGACCCCTCCCCCGTTACTGACCCCTGAGTACTGACCCCTCCCCGATTACTGACCCCTGAGTACTGGCCCCTCCCCCATTACTGACCCCTGAGTACTGACCCCTCCTCTCCAGTGCTGACCCCTGAGTACTGACCTCTCCTCTCCAGAACTGACCCCTGAGTACTGACCCCACCCCGATTACTGACCCCTGAGGACTGACCCCTCCCCCATTACTGACCCCTGAGTACTGATCCCTCCTCTCCAGTGCTGACCCCTGAGTACTGACCCCTCCCTCATTACTGACCCCTGAGTACTGACCCCTCCTCTCCAGTGCTGACCCCTGAGTGCTGACCCCTCCTCTCCAGTGCTGACCCCTGAGTACTGACCCCTCCTCTCCAGTACTGACCCCTGAGTACTGACCCCTCACCCATTACTGACCCCTGTGTACTGACCCCTCCTCTCCAGTACTGACCCCTCCCCCATTACTGACCCCTGAGTACTGACCTCTCCTCTCCAGTACTGACCCCTGAGTACTGACCCCTCCCCCATTACTGACCCCTGAGTATTTACCCCTCCTCTCCAGTACTGACCCCTGAGTACTGACCCCTCGCTCCATTACTGACCCCTGAGTACTGACCCCTCCTCTCCAGTACTGACCCCTGAGTACTGACCCCTCCCCTATTACTGACCCCTGAGTATTTACCCCTCCTCTCCAGTACTGACCCCTGAGTACTGACCCCTCCCCCATTACTGACCCCTGAGTACTGACCCCTCCCTCCATTACTGACCCCTCCTCTCCATTACTGACCCCTGAGTACTGACCCCTCCCCCATTACTGACCCCTGAGTACTGACCCCTCCTCTCCAGTACTGACCCCTGAGTACTGACCCCTCCCCCATTACTGACCCCTGAGTACTGACCCCTCCCCCATTGCTGACCCCTGAGTACTGACCCCTCCTCTCCAGTACTGACCCCTGAGTACTGGCCCCTCCCCCATTACTGACCCCTAAGTACTGATCCCTCCTCTCCAGTGCTGACCCCTGAGTACTGACCCCTCCCTCATTACTGACCCCTGAGTACTGACCCCTCCTCTCCAGTGCTGACCCCTGAGTACTGACCCCTCCCTCATTACTGACCCCTGAGTACTGACCCCTCCCCCATTACTGACCCCTGAGTACTGACCCCTCCCTCATTACTGACCCCTGAGTACTGACCCCTCCCCCATTACTGACCCCTGAGTACTGACCCCTCCCTCATTACTGACCCCTGAGTACTGACCCCTCCCCCATTACTGACCCCTGAGTACTGATCCCTCCTCTCCAGTGCTGACCCCTGAGTACTGACCCCTCCTCTCCAGTACTGACCCCTGAGTACTGACCCCTCACCCATTACTGACCCCTGTGTACTGACCCCTCCTCTCCAGTACTGACCACTGAGTACTGACCCCTCCCCCATTACTGACCCCTGAGTACTGACCTCTCCTCTCCAATACTGACCCCTGAGTACTGACCCCTCCCCCATTTCTGACCCGAGTATTTACCCCTCCTCTCCAGTACTGACCCCTGAGTACTGACCCCTCGCTCCATTACTGACCCCTGAGTATTTACCCCTCCTCTCCAGTACTGACCCCTGAGTACTGACCCCTCCCTCCATTACTGACCCCTGAGTACTGACCCCTCCTCTCCAGTACTGACCCCTGAGTACTGACCCCTCCCCTATTACTGACCCCTGAGTATTTACCCCTCCTCTCCAGTACTGACCCCTAAGTACTGACCCCTCCCTCCATTACTGACCCCTCCTCTCCAGTACTGACCCCTGAACACTGACCCCTCCCCCATTACTGACCCTGAGTACTGACCCCTCCTCTCCAGTACGGACCCCTCCCCCATTACTGACCCCTGAGTACTGACCCCTCCTCTCCAGTACCGACCCCTGAGTACTGTCCCCTCCCCCATTACTGACCCCTGAGTACTGATCCCTCCCCCATTACTGACCCCTGAGTACTGATCCCTCCTCCCCAGTGCTGACCCCTGAGTACTGACCCCTCGCCCATTACTGACCCCTGAGTACTGACCCCTCCTCTCCAGTACTGACCCCTGAGTACTGATCTCTCCTCTCCAGTACTGACCCCTGAGTACTGACCCCTCCCCCATTACTGACCCCTGAGTACTGACCCCTCCTCTCCAATACTGACCCTTGAGTACTGACCCCTCCCCCATTACTGACCCCTGAGTACTGACCCCTCCTCTCCAGTGCTGACCCCTGAGTACTGACCCCTCCCTCATTACTGACCCCTGAGTACTGACCCCTCCCCCATTACTGACCCCTGAGTACTGACCCCTACCCCATTACTGACCCCTGAGTACTGATCCCTCCTCTCCAGTGCTGACCCTTGAGTACTGACCCCTCCTCTCCAGTACTGACCCCTGAGTACTGACCCCCTCACCCATTACTGACCCCTGTGTACTGACCCCTCCTCTCCAGTACTGACCACTGAGTACTGACCCCTCCCCCATTACTGTCCCCTGAGTACTGACCCCTCCTCTCCAGTACTGACCCCTGAGTACTGACCCCTCCCCCATTACTGACCCCTGAGTACTGACCCCTCCCCCATTGCTGACCCCTGAGTACTGACCCCTCCTCTCCAGTACGGACCCCTCCCACATTACTGACCCCTGAGTACTGACCCCTCCCCCATTACTGACCCCTGTGTACTGATCGATCCTCTCCAGTGCTGACCCCTGAGTACTGACCTCTCCTCTCCAGTACTGAGCCCTGAGTACTGACCCCTCCCCCATTACTGACCCCTGAGTACTGACCCCTCCTCTCCAGTGCTGACCCCTGAGTACTGACCTCTCCTCTCCAGAACTGACCCCTGAGTACTGACCCCACCCCGATTACTGACCCCTGAGGACTGACCCCTCCCCCATTACTGACCCCTGAGTACTGATCCCTCCTCTCCAGTGCTGACCCCTGAGTACTGACCCCTCCCTCATTACTGACCCCTGAGTACTGACCCCTCCTCTCCAGTGCTGACCCCTGAGTGCTGACCCCTCACCCATTACTGACCCCTGAGTGCTGACCCCTCCTCTCCAGTACTGACCCCTGAGTACTGACCCCTCACCCATTACTGACCCCTGTGTACTGACCCCTCCTCTCCAGTACTGACCCCTCCCCCATTACTGACCCCTGAGTACTGACCTCTCCTCTCCAGTACTGACCCCTGAGTACTGACCCCTCCCCCATTACTGACCCCTGAGTATTTACCCCTCCTCTCCAGTACTGACCCCTGAGTACTGACCCCTCCCTCCATTACTGACCCCTGAGTACTGACCCCTCCTCTCCAGTACTGACCCCTGAGTACTGACCCCTCCCCTATTACTGACCCCTGAGTATTTACCCCTCCTCTCCAGTACTGACCCCTGAGTACTGACCCCTCCCCCATTACTGACCCCTGAGTACTGACCCCTCCCTCCATTACTGACCCCTCCTCTCCATTACTGACCCCTGAGTACTGACCCCTCCCCCATTACTGACCCCTGAGTACTGACCCCTCCTCTCCAGTACTGACCCCTGAGTACTGACCCCTCCCCCATTACTGACCCCTGAGTACTGACCCCTCCCCCATTGCTGCCCCCTGAGTACTGACCCCTCCTCTCCAGTACGGACCCCTCCCCCATTACTGACCCCTGTGTACTGATCGCTCCTCTCCAGTGCTGACCCCTGAGTACTGACCTCTCCTCTCCAGTACTGAGCCCTGAGTACTGACCCCTCCCCCATTACTGACCCCTGAGTACTGACCCCTCCTCTCCAGTACTGACCCCTGAGTACTGACCCCTCCCCCATTACTGACCCCTGAGTACTGATCCCTCCTCTCCAGTACTGACCGCTGAGTACTGACCCCTCCCCCGTTACTGACCCCTGAGTACTGACCCCTCCCCGATTACTGACCCCTGAGTACTGGCCCCTCCCCCATTACTGACCCCTGAGTACTGACCCCTCCTCTCCAGTGCTGACCCCTGAGTACTGACCTCTCCTCTCCAGAACTGACCCCTGAGTACTGACCCCACCCCGATTACTGACCCCTGAGGACTGACCCCTCCCCCATTACTGACCCCTGAGTACTGATCCCTCCTCTCCAGTGCTGACCCCTGAGTACTGACCCCTCCCTCATTACTGACCCCTGAGTACTGACCCCTCCTCTCCAGTGCTGACCCCTGAGTGCTGACCCCTCCTCTCCAGTGCTGACCCCTGAGTACTGACCCCTCCTCTCCAGTACTGACCCCTGAGTACTGACCCCTCACCCATTACTGACCCCTGTGTACTGACCCCTCCTCTCCAGTACTGACCCCTCCCCCATTACTGACCCCTGAGTACTGACCTCTCCTCTCCAGTACTGACCCCTGAGTACTGACCCCTCCCCCATTACTGACCCCTGAGTATTTACCCCTCCTCTCCAGTACTGACCCCTGAGTACTGACCCCTCGCTCCATTACTGACCCCTGAGTACTGACCCCTCCTCTCCAGTACTGACCCCTGAGTACTGACCCCTCCCCTATTACTGACCCCTGAGTATTTACCCCTCCTCTCCAGTACTGACCCCTGAGTACTGACCCCTCCCCCATTACTGACCCCTGAGTACTGACCCCTCCCTCCATTACTGACCCCTCCTCTCCATTACTGACCCCTGAGTACTGACCCCTCCCCCATTACTGACCCCTGAGTACTGACCCCTCCTCTCCAGTACTGACCCCTGAGTACTGACCCCTCCCCCATTACTGACCCCTGAGTACTGACCCCTCCCCCATTGCTGACCCCTGAGTACTGACCCCTCCTCTCCAGTACTGACCCCTGAGTACTGGCCCCTCCCCCATTACTGACCCCTAAGTACTGATCCCTCCTCTCCAGTGCTGACCCCTGAGTACTGACCCCTCCCTCATTACTGACCCCTGAGTACTGACCCCTCCTCTCCAGTGCTGACCCCTGAGTACTGACCCCTCCCTCATTACTGACCCCTGAGTACTGACCCCTCCCCCATTACTGACCCCTGAGTACTGACCCCTCCCTCATTACTGACCCCTGAGTACTGACCCCTCCCCCATTACTGACCCCTGAGTACTGACCCCTACCCCATTACTGACCCCTGAGTACTGATCCCTCCTCTCCAGTGCTGACCCCTGAGTACTGACCCCTCCTCTCCAGTACTGACCCCTGAGTACTGACCCCCTCACCCATTACTGACCCCTGTGTACTGACCCCTCCTCTCCAGTACTGACCACTGAGTACTGACCCCTCCCCCATTACTGTCCCCTGAGTACTGACCCCTCCTCTCCAGTACTGACCCCTGAGTACTGACCCCTCCCCCATTACTGACCCCTGAGTACTGACCCCTCCCCCATTGCTGACCCCTGAGTACTGACCCCTCCTCTCCAGTACGGACCCCTCCCACATTACTGACCCCTGAGTACTGACCCCTCCCCCATTACTGACCCCTGTGTACTGATCGATCCTCTCCAGTGCTGACCCCTGAGTACTGACCTCTCCTCTCCAGTACTGAGCCCTGAGTACTGACCCCTCCCCCATTACTGACCCCTGAGTACTGACCCCTCCTCTCCAGTGCTGACCCCTGAGTACTGACCTCTCCTCTCCAGAACTGACCCCTGAGTACTGACCCCACCCCGATTACTGACCCCTGAGGACTGACCCCTCCCCCATTACTGACCCCTGAGTACTGATCCCTCCTCTCCAGTGCTGACCCCTGAGTACTGACCCCTCCCTCATTACTGACCCCTGAGTACTGACCCCTCCTCTCCAGTGCTGACCCCTGAGTGCTGACCCCACCTCTCCAGTGCTGACACCTGAGTACTGACCCCTCCTCTCCAGTACTGACCCCTGAGTACTGACCCCTCACCCATTACTGACCCCTGTGTACTGACCCCTCCTCTCCAGTACTGACCCCTCCCCCATTACTGACCCCTGAGTACTGACCTCTCCTCTCCAGTACTGACCCCTGAGTACTGACCCCTCCCCCATTACTGACCCCTGAGTATTTATCCCTCCTCTCCAGTACTGACCCCTGAGTACTGACCCCTCCCTCCATTACTGACCCCTGAGTACTGACCCCTCCTCTCCAGTACTGACCCCTGAGTACTGACCCCTCCCCTATTACTGACCCCTGAGTATTTACCCCTCCTCTCCAGTACTGACCCCTGAGTACTGACCCCTCCCCCATTACTGACCCCTGAGTACTGACCCCTCCCTCCATTACTGACCCCTCCTCTCCATTACTGACCCCTGAGTACTGACCCCTCCCCCATTACTGACCCCTGAGTACTGACCCCTCCCCCATTGCTGACCCCTGAGTACTGACCCCTCCTCTCCAGTACGGACCCCTCCCCCATTACTGACCCCTGTGTACTGATCGCTCCTCTCCAGTGCTGACCCCTGAGTACTGACCTCTCCTCTCCAGTACTGAGCCCTGAGTACTGACCCCTCCCCCGTTACTGACCCCTGAGTACTGACCCCTCCCCGATTACTGACCCCTGAGTACTGGCCCCTCCCCCATTACTGACCCCTGAGTACTGACCCCTCCTCTCCAGTGCTGACCCCTGAGTACTGACCTCTCCTCTCCAGAACTGACCCCTGAGTACTGACCCCACCCCGATTACTGACCCCTGAGGACTGACCCCTCCCCCATTACTGACCCCTGAGTACTGATCCCTCCTCTCCAGTGCTGACCCCTGAGTTCTGACCCCTCCCTCATTACTGACCCCTGAGTACTGACCCCTCCTCTCCAGTGCTGACCCCTGAGTGCTGACCCCTCCTCTCCAGTGCTGACCCCTGAGTACTGACCCCTCCTCTCCAGTACTGACCCCTGAGTACTGACCCCTCCCCCATTACTGACCCCTGAGTACTGACCTCTCCTCTCCAATACTGACCCCTGAGTACTGACCCCTCCCCCATTTCTGACCCGAGTATTTACCCCTCCTCTCCAGTACTGACACCTGAGTACTGACCCCTCGCTCCATTACTGACCCCTGAGTATTTACCCCTCCTCTCCAGTACTGACCCCTGAGTACTGACCCCTCCCTCCATTACTGACCCCTGAGTACTGACCCCTCCTCTCCAGTACTGACCCCTGAGTACTGACCCCTCCCCTATTGCTGACCCCTGAGTATTTACCCCTCCTCTCCAGTACTGACCCCTAAGTATTGACCCCTCCCTCCATTACTGACCCCTCCTCTCCAGTACTGACCCCTCCCCCATTACTGACCCCTGAGTACTGACCCCTCCTCTCCAGTATTGACCCCTGAGTACTGACCCCTCCCCCATTACTGACCCCTGAGTACTGACCCATCCCCCATTGCTGACCCCTGAGTACTGACCCCTCCTCTCCAGTACGGACCCCTCCCCCATTACTGACCCCTGAGTACTGACCCCTCCCCCATTACTGACCCCTGTGTACTGATCGCTCCTCTCCAGTGCTGACCCCTGAGTACTGACCTCTCCTCTCCAGTACTGTGCCCTGAGTACTGACCCCTCCCCCATTACTGACCCCTGAGTATTGACCCCTCCCCCATTACTGACCCCTGAGTACTGATCCCTCCTCTCCAGTACTGACCCCTGAGTACTGACCCCTCCCCCGTTACTGACCCCTGAGTACTGACCCCTCCCCGCTTACTGACCCCTGAGTACTGACCCCTCCCCCATTACTGACCCCTGAGTACTGATCCCTCCTCTCCAGTGCTGACCCCTGAGTACTGACCCCTCTCTCATTACTGACCCCTGAGTACTGACCCCTCCTCTCCAGTGCTGACCACTGAGTACTGACCCCTCCCTCATTACTGACCACTGAGTACTGACCCCTCCCCCATTACTGACCCCTGAGTACTGATCCCTCCTCTCCAGTGCTGACCCCTGAGTACTGACCCCTCCTCTCCAGTACTGACCCCTGAGTACTGACCCCTCCTCTCCAGTACTGACCCCTCACCCATTACTGACCCCTGTGTACTGACCCCTCCACTCCAGTACTGACCCCTCCCCCATTACTGACCCCTGAGTACTGACCTCTCCTCTCCAGTACTGACCTCTGAGTACTGACCCCTCCCCCATTACTGACCCCTGAGTATTTACCCCTCCTCTCCAGTACTGACCCCTGAGTACTGACCCCTCCCTCCATTACTGACCCCTGAGTATTTACCCCTCCTCTCCAGTACTGACCCCTGAGTACTGACCCCTCCCTCCATTACTGACCCCTGAGTATTTACCCCTCCTCTCCAGTACTGACCCCTGAGTACTGACCCCTCCCCCATTACTGACCCCTGAGTACTGACCCCTCCCTCCATTACTGACCCCTCCTCTCCAGTACTGACCCCTGAGTACTGACCCCTCCCCCATTACTGACCCCTGAGTATTGATCCCTCCTCTCCAGTACTGACCCCCTCCCCCATTACTGACCCCTTAGTACTGACGCCTCCCCCATTACTGACCCCTGTGTACTGATCGCTCCTCTCCAGTGCTGACCCCTGAGTACTGACCCCTCCCCCATTACTGACCCCTGAGTACTGACCCCTCCCCCATTACTGACCCCTGAGTACTGACCCCTCCTCTCCAGTACTGACCCCTGAGTACTGACCCCTCCCCCATTACTGACCCCTGAGTACTGATCGCTCCTCTCCAGTGCTGACCCCTGAGTACTGACCTCTCCTCTCCAGTACTGAGCCCTGAGTACTGACCCTTCCCCCATTACTGACCCCTGAGTACTGACCCCTCCTCTCCAGTACTGAGCCCTGAGTACTGACCCTTCCCCCATTACTGACCCCTGAGTACTGACCCCTCCTCTCCAGTACTGACCCCTGAGTACTGACCTCTCCTCTCCAGTACTGAGCCCTGAGTACTGACCCTTCCCCCATTACTGACCCCTGAGTACTGACCCCTCCTCTCCAGTACTGACCCCTCCCCCATTACTGACCCCTGTGTACTGATCCATCCTCTCCAGTGCTGACCCCTGATTACTGACCCCTCCCTCATTACTGACCCCTGAGTACTGACCCCTCCCCCATTACTGACCTCTGAGTACTGATCCATCCTCTCCAGTGCTGACCCCTGATTACTGACCCCTCCCTCATTACTGACCCCTGAGTACTGACCCCTCCTCTCCAGTGCTGACCCCTGAGGACTGACCCCTCCCTCATTACTGACCCCTGAGTACTGATCCCTCCTCTCCAGTGTTGACCCCTGAGTGCCAGTTGATCAGTGCAGATTTTGTGCCCCATCTAGTTCAGCTGCCAGTATCCCTGCTTCCCAACGTTCTGCTGCAGAGCCCCTGAGCTGGAGAGGGCTGACTTGTTTGCACAGGAATTCACCAGTATAAATGTGGGTAATGGCAAAGAGAACATGAAGACAGAATGTTAGAATGGGCATCAAGGTCACTCTGTCACTCTGTGACTCTCTGCTCTCTAACCCCACTCTCTCTAAAGACAACACTTGGTCTGGAACAACACAGTGGGCTGGTGTAGCAGGGTCAGAGCGGTCACTTACCTAAGGGCAGGATGGCGTACATGGTGATGACCTGACGGATATCGTACAGTGATGGCATTGGATTGATGTTGGCATGGAGCAGAGTGCTCCCCAGATAACTGAAATCCCCTGTGGAAACATCACCCACTGGTCACCTCAGAATGTTATTGGGGAAGAGGGATGGGGGAGGAGAGGGGTGGAGGAAGCGGGAGAGGTGAAGAGCTGGGAAGGGGGTGGAGGAGGCGGGAGAGGGGAAGAGGAGGGAAGGGGTGGAGGAAGCGGGAGAGGGAGCTAAACAATCCGACAACCAACGGATCAGATCTAAGTTCTGCAGTCCTATCACATCCAGCCGTGAATGGTGGTGGACAATTAAACAACTAACCGGAGGAGGTGGCTCCACAAATATCCCCATCCTCAATGATGGGGGAGCCCAGTACATCAGTGCGAAAGATAAGGCTGAAGCATTTGCAACAATCTTCAGCCAGAAGTGCCGAGTTGATGATCCATCTCGGCTTCCTCCTGAAGTCCCCAGCATCACAGATGCCAGTCTTCAACCAATTCGATTCACTCCGCGTGATATCAAGAAACGACTGAAGGCACTGGATACTGCAAAAGCTATGGGCCCTGACAGTATTCCAGCAATAGTACTGATGACCTGTGCTCCAGAACTTGCCGCGCCCCTAGACAAGCTGTTCCAGTACAGCTACAACACTGGCATCTACCCGGCAATGGGGAAAATTGCCCAGGTATGGCCTGTACACAAAGGACAAGTCCAACCCGGCCAATTACCGCCCCATCAGTAAAGTGATGGAAGGTGTCATCAACAGTGTTATCAAGTGGCACTTGCTTAGCAATAACCTGCTCAGTGTCGCTCAGTTTGGGTTCCGCCAGGGCCACTCAGCTCCTGACCTCATTACAGCCTTGGTTCAAACATGGACTAAAGAGCTGAACTCAAGAGGTGAGGTGAGAGTGACTGCCCTTGACATCAAGGCAGCATTTGACCGAGTATGGCATCAAGGAGCCCTAGCAAAACTGAGGTCAGAGAATCAGGGGGAAAACCCTCCGCTGGTTGGAGTCATACCTAGCGCAAAGGAAGATGGTTGTGGTTGTTGGAGGTCAATCATCTCAGCTCCAGGACATCACTGCAGGAGTTCCTCAGGGTAGTGTCCTGGGCCCAACCATATTCTGCTGCTTCATCAATGACCTTCCTTCAATCATAAGGTCAGAAGTGGGGATGTTCGCTGACGACTGCACAATGTTCAGCACCATTCGTGACTTCTCAGATACTGAAGCAGTCCATGTAGAAATGCAGCAAGACCTGGACAATATCCAGGCTTGGGCTGATAAGTGGCAAGTAACATTCGCGCCACACAAGTGCCAGGCAATGACCATCTCCAACAAGAGAGAATCTAACCATCTCCCCTTGACATTCAACAGCATTACCATCGCTGAATCCCCCACTATCAACATCCTAGGGGCTACCATTGACCAGAAACTGAACTGGAATTGCTATATAAATACTTTGAATACCAGAAACACCAGAAATAGGCAGTAAACTAGGGGTTAAAAAGAGTGAGTAAATTAAGGAAATTGATATCAGAATCACAGAATCGTTAGAGCACAGAAGGAGGCCATTCAGCCCATCGTGACCGCACCGGCTCTTTGAAAGAGCAACTCCCTCAGTTCCATTCCCCTGCCTTCTTCCCATGACCCTGTACATTCTTCCTTCTTGGATAACAGGAATATCGGCAGAGAAAAAGTATTGGAGAAACTTAAGGGACTAAAATCTGACCAATCTCCAGGACTTGATGGCCTACACACTCGGGTTCTAATAGAGATAGCTGCAGAGATAGTGGATGCACTAGCTATGATTTTCCAAACTTCCATAGATTTGGCAATGGTCCCATCAGATTGGAAGTTGGTAAATGTTACACCGCTTTTCAAGATAGGAGGGAGAGAGAAAACAGGAAATTACAGGCCAGTGAAGCTAACATCAATTGTTGGGAAGATGCTGGAATCTTTTTTTTTTATTCCTTTATGGGGATGTGGGCATCGTTGGCCAGGCCAGCATTTACTGCCCATCCCTAATTGCCCCTTGAGAAGGTGGTGGTGAGCTGCCTTCTTGAACCGCTGCAGTCCATGTGGGGTAGGTATACCCATAGTGCTGTTAGGGAGGGAGTTCCAGGATTTTGACCCAGCGACAGTGAAGGAACGGCGATATAGTTCCAAGTCAGGATGGTGTGTGACTTGGAGAGGAGCTTGCAGGTGGTGGTGTTCCCATGCATCTGCTGCCCTTGTCCTTCTAGTTGGGAGAGGTCGTGGGTTTGGAAGGTGCTGTCTAAGGAGCCTTGGTGCATTGCTGCAGTGCATCTTGTAGATGGTACATACTGCTGCCACTGTGCATCGGTGGTGGAGGGAGTGAAAATTTGTGGATAGGGTCTATTATTAAGGACATCTTAACAATGCACTTAGAAAAGTACAGTATGATTAGAACAAGTCAACATGGTTTTACTAAAGGGGAATCTTGTTTAACAAATTTATTGGAATTTTTTGAGGATGTAACTAGTAGGGAAGATAAACGGGAACCAGAAGATGTAATATACCTGGATTTCCAAAAGGCATTCGCTAAGGCTTCACACAAAAGGTTAATTGGCAAGATAAGGGCTCATGGAATTGGAGGTAATATATTAGCATGTTCAGATGGGCAGAAAAGTGACAAATGTAATTCAACCTGGGGAAGTGTGAAGTATTGTGTACAGTTCTGGTCACCTCATGACAGAAAGGATGTAATTGCACTAGAGAGAGTACAGAGGAGATTTACGAGGATGTTGCCAGGACTGGAAAAATGCAGCGATGAGGAAAGATTGGATAGGCTGGGGTTGTTCTCCTTGGAACAGAGAAGGCTGAGGGGAGATCTGATTGAAATGTACAAAATTGTGAGGGGCCTGGATAGAGTGGAGGTGAAGGGTCTATTCACCTTAGCAGAGAGGTCAGTGAGGAGGGGGCATAGATTTAAAGTGATTGGTAAATTAGAGGGGGGATGAGGAAAAACTTTTTCACCCAGAGGGTGGTGATGGTCTGGAACTCACTGCCTGAGAGGTTAGTTGAGGCAGAAACCCTCAACTCATTCAAAAGGAGTCCGGATATGCACCTCAAGTGCCGTAATCTGCAGGGCTACGGACCAAATGCTGGAAGGTGGGATTAGAATAGGTGGATCGTTTTTCAGCCAGCACCGACATGATGGGCCAAGTGGCCTCTTTCTGGGCCTTAATCTTTCTATGATTGTATGATTCACCACAAGTTGTGGCCGAACCAATGATTTATACAGTTCCAGCATAATCTCCCTGCTCTTAGATTCTATACCTTGGCTAATAAAGGAAAGGATTCCATATGCCTTCTTAACCACCTTATCGACCTGTCCTGCTACCTTCAGGGATCTGTGGACATTCACTCCAAGGTCCCTCACTTCCTCTACATTTCTCAGTATTTTCCCATTAATCGTGTATTTCTTTTCCTTGTTTGACCTCTCCAAATGCATCACCTCACACTTCTCCAGGTTGAATTCCATTTGCCACTTTTCTGCCCATCTGACCAGACCATCAATATCTTCTTGCAGCCTACAGCTATCCTCCTCGCTATCTACCACACGGTCAATCTTTGTGTCGTCTGCAAACTTCTTGATCATGTCCTCTACATTTACATCCAAATCGTTAATATATACCACAAAAATCAGGCGATCCAGTACTGAGCCCTGTGGAACACCACTGGAAACAGCCCTCCAGTCGCTAAAACACCCGTCAACAATTACCCTTTGTTTCCTGTCACTGAGCAAATTTTGTATCCACCTTGCTTCATTTCCCTGGATCCCATACGATTTTACTTTTTTAACCAGTCTGGCATGTGGGACCTTGTCAAAAGCCTTGCTAAAATCCATGTAGACCACATCAACTGCACTACCCTCATCTATCTTCCTTGCTACTTCAAAAGATTTGATCAAGTTGGTCAAACAAGATCTTCCTTTAACAAATCCATGCAGACTATGGACAAATCCATGGAGACTGAGTGAGACTGGCTGTGTTTAAAAAGATCAGCGACAGCGGGAAAGAAGGAGACTGAGTGAGACCGGCAGTGTTTAAAAAGAGCAGCGACAGTGGGAAAGAAGGAGACTGAGTGAGACCGGTGCTGTTTAAAAAGAACAGCGACAGCGGGAAAGAAGGAGACTGAGTGAGACCGGCGATGTTTAAAAAGAGCAGCGACAGCGGGAAAGAAGGAGACTGAGTGAGACCGGCGATGTTTAAAAAGAGCAGCGACAGCGGGAAAGAAGGAGACTGAATGAGACCGGCGGTGTTTAAAAGGAGCAGCGACAGCGGGAAAGAAGGAGACTAAGTGAGACCGGCGGTGTTTAAAAAGAGCAGTGACAACGGGAAAGAAGGAGACTGAGTGAGACCGGCAGTGTTTAAAAAGAGCAGAGACAGTGCGCCTGAGTTTTGAAAAAAAAACCAACAGTGACATCACAGGAGAGCTGCAAGGTGATTGGTTGGTGAGTAGCAGCTGTTAGAATATATTAAAAAAATAAGGGAAAGTCTTTTTTTGTTGAAAATAAAACCTCTGGGTAGAACAAGGCCCCCTAGTCCAATTAGTATTTTTTAATTAAGAGAGTAACTAATTAATCTAAGGGTAAGTCATGACAGGACAGCTCAGCCCCGTGATCTGCTCCTCCTGCGCTATGTGGGAAATCAGGGACATTTCCAGTTTTCCTGACGACCATGTGTGCAGGAAGTGTATCCATCTGCAGCTACTGACTACCCGCATTACGGAGCTGGAGCTGTGGGTGGATTCACTGTGGAGCATCCCTGATGCTGAGGACATCGTAGATAGCACATTTAGTGAGGTGGTCACACCGCAGGTAATGGTTGCACAGGCAGAAAAGAGATGGATGACCACCAGACAGAGTAGTAGGCACAGGCAGGTAGTGCAGGAGTCCCGTGTGACCATCCCACTCTCAAACAGATATACCACTTTGGATACTGTTGGGGGGGATGACCTCCCAGGGGAAAGCAGCAACAGCCTAGTTCGTGGCACCATGGAGGGCTCTGCTGCACAGCAGGGGAGGAAAAAGGGTGGAAGAGCTACAGTGATAGGGAATTTTATTGTAAGGGGTGCAGATAGGCATTTCTGTGGCCACAAACGAGACTCCAGGATGGGATGTAGCCTCCCTGGTGCGAGGGTCAAGGATGTCTCGGAGCGGCTGCAGGACATTCTGAAAGGGGAGGGTGAGCAGCCAGAGGTCGTGGTCCATATTGGTACTAACGACATAGGCAGGAAGAGAGATGAGGTCCTGCAAAGTGAATATAGGGAGTTAGGCAGAAGGTTAAAAAGCAGGACCTCTAGGGTTGTAATCTCAGGATTACTCCCTGTGCCACGTGCTAGTGAAGGCAGGAATAGGAGGATTAGGCAAATGAATGTGTGGCTGAAGAGCTGGTGTAGGCCGGAGGGCTTCAGCTACTTGGATCATTGGGATCTCTTCTGGTGCAGAGGTGACCTGTACAAGAAGGAAGGGTTGCATCTGAACTGGAAGGGGACCAATATCCTTGTGGGGAGGTTTGCTGGTACTACTCGTGAGGGTTTAAACTAGTCTTGCAGGGGGGTGGGACCCAAAGTAGTAATCTCTCCGATGAGACAGTTGAGGCAAATGTAGAGGTTAAAGCAAGCAAGTCCAGTAGGCAGGCCGGGCAGGGGCAGGACAGGGAGCGTGGAAGGTCTGATAGGCTAAACTGCATTTACTTTAATGCAAGAAGCCTTACAGGTAAGGCAGATAAACTCAGAGCATGGATCAGTACATGGGATTGTGATATTATAGCTATTACGGAAACGTGGTTGAGGGATGGGCAGGACTGGCAGCTCAATGTTCCGGGGTACCGATCTTTCCGGCGTGACAGAGGTGGAGGTAAGAGAGGAGGGGGAGTTGCACTATTGATTAGGGAGGACATCACGGCAGTACTTAGAGAGGATATCCCGGGGGGAATGTCCAGCGAGGCCATATGGGTAGAACTTAGCAATAAGAAAGGGGTGATCACTTTGATGGGATTATACTATAGGCCCCCCAATAGTCAGAGGGAATTGGAGGAGCATATATGTAGGGAAATCACAGATCGGTGTAGGAATTATAGGATTGTAATAGTAGGTAATTTTAACTTTCCTAATATTGACTGGGACTGCCTTAGTGCGAAGGGATCAGATGGGGAAGAATTTGTTAAGTGTGTCCAGGATAGTTTTCTGAAGCAGTATGTGGATGGCCCGACTAGAGAAGGGGCTACACTCGACCTCCTCTTAGGAAATGAGGATGGGCAGGTGGTTGATGTGTCAGTGGGGGAGCACTTTGGGACCAGTGACCATAACTCTATTAGCTTCAAGATAGTTATGGAAAAGGATGGGACTGGTCCTCAGGTTGAAGTCCTAAATTGGGGGAAGGCTAATTTCGATGGCATCAAACAGGAACTCTCAAAAGTTGAATGGGAGAGGCTGTTTACAGGTAAAGGGACGTCTGGCAAGTGGGAGGCTTTTAAAAGTGAGATAGGAAGAGTTCAGGGCCGGCATGTTCCTGTTAGATGGAAGGGCAAGGCTGGCAAGTTTAGGAAACCTAGGTTGACGGGCGGGTCTGGTCAGGACATAGAAGGAGGCATATGTCAGGTATAGGCAGCTGGGATTGAGCAAGTCCCTCGAGGAGTATAGGGGATGTAGGACTACACTTAAGAAGGAAATTAGGAGGGTAAAAAGGGGCCATGAGATTTCCCTGGCAGATAAGATAAAGGAGAATCCTAAAAGATTCTCTAAGTATATTAAGAGTAAAAGGGTAGCTCGGGAGAGAGTAGGTCCCTTTAAGGGTCAGTGTGGCAATCTATGTGTGGAGCCACGGGAAATGGGCGAGGTCTTAAATGAATATTTCTCGTCTGTATTTACCGTGGAGAAGGTCATGGAAGCTAGTGAGTTCAAGGGAGGGAACACCGATATCCTGGAGCATATCAACATTACAAAGGAGAAGGTGTTGGAGGATTTGAAGTGCATTAAGGTGGATAAATCCCCAGGGCCTGATCAGGTGTATCCTAGGATGCTATGGGAAACAAAGGAGGAGATTGCTGGGGCCCTGGCAGAAATTTTTGAATCATCGTTAGCCACGGGTGAGGTACTGGAAGACTGGAGGATAGCTAATGTTGTGCCTTTATTTAAGAAGGGCAGCAGGGATAAGCCAGGGAACTACAGGCTGGTGAGCCTTACATCAGTGGTGGGAAAGTTATTGGAAGGGATTCTGAGAGACAGGATTTATATAAATTTGGAAAGGCAAGGTCTGATTAGGGATAGTCAGCATGGCTTTGTGCGTGGGAATTTGATTGAGTTTTTCGAGGAGGTGACCAAGAGGATTGACGAGGGCGGAGAAATGGCAGATGGAGTTTAATCTGGACAAATGTGAGGTAATGCATTTTGGAAGGTCTAATGCAGGTGGGAAGTATACAGTAAATGGCAGAACCCTTAGGAGTATTGACAGGCAGAGAGATCTGGGCGTACAGGTCACTGAAAGTGGCAACGCAGGTGGATAAGGTAGTCAAGAAGGCATACGGCATGCTTGCCTTCATCGGTCGGGGCATAGAGTATAAAAATTGGCAAGTCATGTTGCAGCTGTACATAACCTTAGTTAGGCCACACTTAGAATATTGCATGCAATTCTGGTTGCTACACTATCAGAAGGACGTGGAGGCTTTGGAGAAGGTACAGAGGAGGTTTACCAGGATGTTGCCTGGTCTGGAGGGCATTAGCTATGAGGAGAGGTTGGATAAACTCGGATTGTTTTCACTGGAACGACGGAGGTGGAGGGACGACATGATGGAGGTTTACAAAGTTATGAGCGGCATGGACAGAGTGGATAGTCAGAAGCTTTTTCCCAGGGTGGAAGAGTCAGTTACTAGGGGACATAGGTTTAAGGTGCGAGGGGCAAAGTTTAGAGAGGATGTGCGAGGCAAGTTTTTTACACAGAGGGTGGTGAGTGCCTGGAACTTGCTGCCAGGGGAGGTGGTGGAAGCAGATACGATAGCGACATTTAAGGGACATCTTGACAAATACATGAATAGGATGGGAATAGAGGGATATGGGCCCTGGAAGTGCAGAAGGTGTTAGTTTAGGCAGGCATCAAGATCGGCGCAGGCTTGGAGGGCCGAATGGCCTATTCCTGTGCTGTACTGTTCTTTGTTCTTTGAGGGCAGGGAGATGGACGTTGTCTACATGGACTTTAGCAAGGCCTTTGACAAGGTCTCGCATGGCAGGCTGGTCCAGAAGGTTCGAACACATGGGATCCAGGGTGAACTAGCAAATTGGATACAAAACTGTCTTGGTGATAGGAGGCAGAGGGTGGTATTGGAGGGTTGTTTTTCAGATTGGAGGCCGATGACCAGTAGTGTGCCGCAGCGATCGGTGCTGGGCCCTCTGTTGTTTGTCATATATAATGGTGACTTGGATGTGAATGTAAGGGGCATGATTAGTACGTTTGCAGGTGACACCAAAATTGGTGGTAATAGTGGACAGTGAAGAAGGTTGTCTCAGGTTACAACAGGATATAGACCAACTGGGAAAGTGGGCAAGGGAGTGGCAAATGGAATTTAATGCAGACAAGTGTGAAGTGATGCATTTTGGGAAGTTAAACCAGGGCAGGACATATACAGTGAATGGCAGGGCCCTTGTTGAGCAGAGAGACCTTGGGGTGCAAGTACATAGTTCCCTGAAAGTGGCAACACAGGTAGACAGGGTGGTGAAGAAGGCGTATGGCATGCTTGCCTTCACCGGCCGAGGCATTGAGTACAAGAGTTGGGATATCATGTGACAGTTGTACATAACGTTGGTTAGGCCGCATTTGGAGTACTGTGTGCAGTTCTGGTCGCCGCACTACAGGGAAGATGTGATTAAGCCAGAGAAGGTGCAGAAAAGATCCACAAGGATGTTGCCTGGTTTGGAGGGCTTGAGTTATGAAGAGAGATTGGATAGGCTGGGTCTGTTTTCCCTGGAGTGAAGGAGGCTGAGAGGGGACATGATAGAGGTATATAAAATTATGAGAGGCATAGATAGGGTAGATAGCCAGAATCTGTTTCCCATGGTAGGGGTGAGTAAAACTAGAGGGCATAGATTTAAGGTGAGAGGGAGGAGGTTTAACGGGGATCAAAGGGGTAAATTTTTCACACAAAGAATAGTGGGTATCTGGAATGAGCTGCCTGAGGAGGTGGTGGAGGCAGGAACAGTAGCAACATTTAAGAGGCATCTGGACAGGTACTTGAATAAGCAAGGCATAGAGGGATATGGAATTAATGCAGGCAGGTGGGATTAGTATAGATAGGCATTATGGTCGGCATGGACGCGGTGGGCCGAAGGGCCTGTTTCTATGCTGTCCGACTCTATGACTATCGTTGATTAACTTGTGACTTTCTAAGTGACAGTTTATCCTGTCTCTCAGAATAGATTCCAATAATTTCCCCACTACTGAGATTAGACTGACTGGCCTGTAATTATTCAGTCTATCCCTCACTCCCTTTTAAACAGAGGTACAACGTTAGCAATTCTCCAATCCTCCGGTACCACACCTGTATCCAGTGAGGACTAGAAAATGATGGTCAGACCCTCTGCTATTTCCTCTCTTGCTTCTTTTCACAGCCTAGGATACATTTCATCTGGCCCTGGTGATTTATCAACTTTCAAGGATTCTAATCCCAGTATTACATTCTCTCTCCCTATGTTTATCACATCCAATACTTCACACACCTCCTCCTTAACTACAATGTCTGTATCATCCCTCTCTTTTGTGAAGACAGACGCAAAGTATTCATTAAGAATTCATTATGAAGTATTCACTGAGTGGCGCAGTGGTTAGCACCGCAGCCTCACAGCTCCAGCGACCCGGGTTCAGTTCTGGGTACTGCCTGTGTGGAGTTTGCAACTTCTCCCTGTGACCGCGTGGGTTTCTGCCGGGTGCTCCGGTTTCCTTCCACAGCCAAAGACTTGCAGGGTTGATAAGTAAATTGGCCATTGTAAATTGCCCCTAGTATAGGTAGGTGGTAGGGGAATTGAGGCAAGGTGGGGATGTGGTAGGGAATATGGGATTAATGTAGGATTAGTATAAATGGCAGGATAAAAGACAGAAGCGCAAGGGGAGACCAACTGTGTAACAGTCCCGACAAACACATTTTTCTGCAGCACCTGTGGAAGAGCCTGTCACTCTAGAATTGGCCTTTATAGCCACTCCAGGCGCTGCTCCACACATCACTGACCACCTCCAGGTGCTTACCCATTGTCTCTCGAGATAAGGAGGCCAAAGAAGAAGAGTATAAATGGGTGGTTGTTGGTTGGGACAGACTCAGTGGGCCGAAGGGCCTGTTTCAGTGTTGTATTGTTCTATGACTCGAAGAACCACACCAATATCTTCCACTCCTGCACATAGGTTACCTTTTTGGTCTTTAATGGGCCCTACTCTCTCCTTAGTTATCCTCTTACTCTTAATATATTGATAAAACATCTTTGGGTTCACCTTGATTTTGCTTGCCAATATTCTTTCATGACATCTCTTTGCTTTCCTAATTTCCTTTTTGATTTCACCCCTCCACTTTCTATATTCCTCTTGGTTTTCTGTAGTATTGAGTTCTTGGTGTCAGACATAAGCTTTCCTTTTCTGCCTTATCTTACCCTGTAGGCTCCTTAACACCCATTGGGCTCTAGATTTGGCCGTCTCACCCTTTTTCTTTGTGGGAACATGTTTACTCTGAACCCCTTGAATCTCTCCTTTGAATGCCTCCCACTGCTCTGACACTGATTTACCTTCAAGTAGCTGTTTCCAGTCCACTTTCGCTAAATCACTCCTCAGTTTAGTAAAATTGGCCTTGCCCCAATTGAGAACTCTAACTCCTGTTCTATCTCTGTCCTTTTCCATAATTATGTTAAAACAGACTGAATTATGATCACTATCACCAAAATGCTCTCCCACTGCCACCCCCTCCACCTGCCCATCTCTTGTTGGACTTGCTACATACTGGGCAAAAAGTTCTCCTGAATGCACCTCAAGAATTCTGCTCCCTCAATTCCTTTCACACTAAAACTATCCCAGTTAATATTGGGGTAATTAAAATCCCCAACTATTCCTGCCCTATTGTTCTTGCACTTCTCAGAGATTTGTCTACATATCTGCTCTTCTATCTCCCTCTGACTGTTTTGGGGTCTATAGTACACGACCAGCAGTGTGATTGCCCCTTGTTTTGTTCCTTAGCTCAATCCATATGGCCCCAATAGATGAACCTTCCAACATTTCATCCCTCTTCACAGCTGTAATAGTTTCTTTTGAATGGAAAATTTCCACTCCCCCTCCTTTCTTATCCCCCCTCCCATCGCGTCTGAAAACCCTGTAACTAGGAATGTTGAGCTACCATTCCTGTCCCTCCCTGAGCCATGTTTCTGTAATAGCTATGATATCATACTGCCACGTGTCTATCTGTGCCCTCAGCTCATCTGCTTTATTTGGTTTACTCTTTGTATTGAAATAGATCCCCTTGAGTACTGCCAAACTCTTTTTTTTTATTTTCTAACCATCGTTTCCTCTGTCTTCCAGACTCATCCATTAATTTTCCGTCTTCCATTTTCAGTTCTGATTTTGTCCCAGCTGAGTCTACTCCCAGGTCCCCATCCCCCTGCCAAACTAGTTTAAACCCTCCCCAACAGCACTAGCAAAACGTCCCGCAAGGAACTCAGTCCCAGCTCTGTTCAGGTGCAACCCGTCCAGCCTGTATAGGTCCCATCTCCCCCAGAGCTGGTCCCAATGTCCCAGGAATCTGAAGCCCTCCCTCCTGCACCATCTTTCCAGCCACACATTCATCTGTCTTATCCTTCTATTTCTATACTCACTTGTGCGTGGCACTGGGAGTAATCCGGAGATGACTACTTTTGAGATCCTGCTTGCTAATTTCTTACCTAGCTCCCTAAATTCTGACTGCAGGACCACATCCCTCTTTCTCCCTATGTCGTAGGTTCTGATGTGGACCATGACTGCTGGCTGTTCACCCTCCCCCTTCAGGATGCTCTGCAGCCGCTCAGTGACATCCTTGACCCTGGCACCCGGGAGCCAACACACCATCCTGGATTCATGTCTGTGGCCACAGAAACACCTGTCTGTTCCCCTAACTATTGAATCACCTATCACTACGGCTCTTCCAGTCTTCCCTGTACCCCCCTGTGCAGCTGAGTCACCCGTGGTGTCATGGACTTGGCTCTGGCTGCACTCCCCAGGTGAAGCATCACTTTCCTCAGTATTCAGAACTGAATACCTGTTGGAGAGTGAGATGCACTCAGGGATCTCCTGCACTACCTGCCTAATTCTTTTTGACTGTCTGGTGGTCATCCATTCCCTCTCTCCCTACATACTCTCAAGCTGTGGGGTGATCACATCTATAAACATGCTATCTACATAGCTCTCATCCTCATTAATGCACAGCAGTGTCGCCAGCTGCCGCTCAAGTTCCAAAACCCGGAGCTCAAGCTGCTTCAATTGATGACACTTCCTGCACAAGTGGTTCTCCAGGATACGGGAAGCATCCTGGAGCTCCCACATAGCACAGGAGGTGCACTCTCGAGGTTGAAGCAACCCTACCATTCCTTTATTTATTAGTTGACCTTTTGCTACTGCTAAAAAAAGCCTCACCAATACTACAACAGCTTAGAATTATTAATTAAACCTTACCAGTACTGATAAATCCTAATAAAAATCAATAAATTCATGACTTAAAGTAAACCTTATTCAAAAAAAGTAACTCACTTGTTCCTTATTATTAAGCTATTTACACACACACCCTAACAGTAGTGTACTAACCCAGCTATTTACACACACACCCTAACAGTAGTGTACTAACCCAGCTATTTACACACACACCCTAACAGTAGTGTTCTAACCCAGCTATTTACACACACACCCTAACAGTAGTGTACTAACCCAGCTATTTACACACACACCCTAACAGTAGTGTACTAACCCAGCTATTTACACACACACCCTAACAGTAGTGTACTAACCCAGCTATTTACACACACACCCTAACAGTAGTGTACTAACCCAGCTATTTACACACACACCCTAACAGGAGTGTACTAACCCAGCTATTTACACACACACCCTAACAGGAGTGTACTAACCCAGCTATTTACACACACACCCTAACAGTAGTGTACTAACCCAGCTATTTACACACACACCCTAACAGGAGTGTACTAACCCAGCTATTTACACACTCACCCTAACAGGAGTGTACTAACCCAGCTATTTACACACACACCCTAACAGTAGTGTACTAACCCAGCTATTTACACACACACCCTAACAGGAGTGTACTAACCCAGCTATTTACACACACACCCTAACAGGAGTGTACTAACCCAGCTATTTACACACACACCCTAACAGTAGTGTACTAACCCAGCTATTTACACACACACCCTAACAGTAATGTACTAACCCAGCTATTTACACACACACCCTAACAGGAGTGTACTAACCCAGCTATTTACACACACACCCCAACAGTAATGTACTAACCCAGCTATTTACACACACACCCTAACAGGAGTGTACTAACCCAGCTATTTACACACACACCCTAACAGTAATGTACTAACCCAGCTATTTACACACACACCCTAACAGGAGTGTACTAACCCAGCTATTTACACACACACCCTAACAGTAGTGTACTAACCCAGCTATTTACACACACACCCTAACAGGAGTGTACTAACCCAGCTATTTACACACACACCCTAACAGGAGTGTACTAACCCAGCTATTTACACACACACCCTAACAGGAGTGTACTAACCCAGCTATTTACACACACACCCTAACAGTAGTGTACTAACCCAGCTATTTACACACACACCCCAACAGTAATGTACTAACCAGCTATTTACACACTCACCCTAACAGTAATGTACTAACCAGCTATTTACACACACACCCTAACAGTAATGTACTAACCCAGCTATTTGGTGTTATTCATTCACAGCAGTTACTCATCAACCAATCACCTTGCAGCTTTCCTGCCATGTCATTGTTCACTTTGTTTTCAAATCCTGGACTCCTCTCCCGGAAGCTAAGTCACCATAGTCTATCCACCTTAATAGAGAGGTCAGTGATGAGGGGGCATAGATTTAAAGTGATTGGTAGAAAAATTAGAGGGGAGATGAAGAAAAACTTTTTCACCCAGAGGGTGGTGACGGTCTGGAACTCACTGCCTGAAAGGGGAGTTGAGACAGAAACCCTCAACTCATTCAAAAGGAGTCTGGATATGCACCTCAAGTGCCATAATCTGCAGGGCTAGATTAGAAAAGCTGGATCGTTTTTTGGCCGGCACAGATACGATGGGTCAAGTGGCCTCTTTCTGTGCCTTAAACTGTCTATAATTCTTTCTATGATTCTATAGATGATTGGTGAACAGACGAGTGGGCATAAATGGGGCATGGGCAACAAGATGGCAGATGGAGTATCATGTGGGGAAGTGTGAAGTTATGCACTTTGGTCGTAAGAATAGAAAAGCAAAATATTTTTTAAAAGGTGTGAAACTTTTAAGTGTTGATATTCAGAGAGACTTGGGTGTGCTGTACAAGGAACACAGAAAGTTAACGTGCAGGTACAGCAAGTAATTAGGAAGGCAAATGGCATGTTTGTCTTTATTGTAAGGGGATTGGAGTACAGGCATAAGGAATTATTGCTACAACTGTACAGGGTTTTGGTGAGACCACATCTGGAGGACTGTGTGCAGTTTTGTTTCCACATTTATGAAAGGATATACTTGCACTGGAGGCAGTGCAGCGAAGGTTCAATGGATTGGTTCCTGGGATGAGGGGGTTGCCCTACGACGGGAGGCTGAGTAAATTGGGCCTATATTCTCAGGAATTTAGAGGAATGAGAGGTGATCTCATTGAAACATAACGGGCTGGGGAGGGTAGACACTGAGATTGTTTCTGCTGGTCGGGGAATCTAGAAGATGGGGACACAGTCTCAGGATAAGGGGATGATCATTTAGGACCGAGATGAGGAGACATTTCTTCACTTAAACGCTTGCAAATCTTTGGAATTCTCTACCCCAGAGGATTGTGGATGCTCCATCATTGAATATATTTCAGGCTGGGATAAATAGATTTTTGGTCTCTCAGGGAATCGAGGGATATGGGGAGTGGGCGGGAAAGTGGAATTGAATCCTAAGATCGGCCATGATTTTATTGAATGGCGGAGCAGGCTCGATGGGCCGAATGGTCTCCTCCTGCCCCTATTTCTTGTGTTCTTGTATGGCTTCAAGAACAGGTCAGAGGCTGGGAATTCTGCGGCGAGTAACTCACCTCCTGACTCCCCAAAGCCTGTTCACCATCTACAAGGCACAAGTCAGGAGTGTGATGGAATACTCTCCACTTGCCTGGATGGGTGCAGCTCCAACAACACTCAAGAAGCTCGACACCATCCAGGACAAAGCAGCCCGCTTGACTGGCACTCCACACGGACTAGGGCCCAGGGGTCAAATGGAAGGAGTGTGGGGTGAGGCTGGGAAGGAGAATAGGGTTGGAGGGTTGGACAGGGGACTGTGAAACAGCTCACTATGTGGGGAAACAAAACCATTCACTCACCTAAGTAGTCAGATAAAGGAACATGTGGGACTGGTTTTAACAGGCCTTGTTCTATCAGTTCATCACAGAGTGACTCAAGGCTCCTGAAACACAACAACAGCATTATCACATACCTCGGGTCACAGCAATGAACTTCTGTCACATGCTCAGGACTAATGTGGTCTTTATTGAAGTGTGGACTCTGCTGTAGTGTAGCAAATGCAGGAGCCAATTCAGTGCACACACGATCCCACAAACAGATACCTGGACCTGCACCCAAAGTGTTTTTATTGTTGATGTTTGAGGGATAATTATTGGCCAAGACGCCGAGAAGAACTTTCCTGTTTTTCTTCTGAATAGTGTCACAGGATCTTTTACCCCACTACCCCGCCGAGACGGCAGATAGTGCCTCAGTTTAATGTCTCATTTCGACAGTGCAGAACTCCCGCAGTACTGACCCTCCAACAGTGTAGAACTCCCTCAGTACTGACCCTCCAACAGTGCAGCACTCCCTCAGTACTGACCCTCTGACAGTGCAGCGCTCCCTCAGTACTGACCCTCCAACAGTGCAGAACTCCCTCAGTACTGACCCTCCAACAGTGCAGAACTCCCTCAGTACTGACCCTCCAACAGTGCAGCGCTCCCTCAGTACTGACCCTCCAACAGTGCAGCACTCCCTCAGTACTGACCCTCCGACAGTGCAGCGCTCCCTCAGTACTGAACCTCCGACAGTGCTGCACTCCCTCAGTACTGACCCTCCGACAGTGCAGAACTCCCTCAGTACTGACCCTCCAACAGTGCAGCGCTCCCTCAGTACTGACCCTCCAACAGTGCAGTACTCCCTCAGTACTGATCCTCCGACAGTGCAGCACTCCCGCAGTACTGACCCTCCGACAGTGCAGAACTCCCTCAGTACTGACCCTCCAACAGTGCAGAACTCCCTCAGTACTGACCCTCCAACAGTGCAGCACTCCCTCAGTACTGACCCTCCGACAGTGCAGCGCTCCCTCAGTACTGACCCTCCAACAGTGCAGCACTCCCTCAGTACTGACCCTCCAACAGTGCAGAACTCCCTCAGTACTGACCCTCTGACAGTGCAGCGCTTCTTCAGTACTGACCCTCTGACAGTGCAGCACTCCCTCAGTACTGACCCTCCGACAGTGCAGAACTCCCTCAGTACTGACCCTCCAACAGTGCAGCACTCCCTCAGTACTGACCCTCCAACAGTGCAGAACTCCTTCAGTACTGACCCTCTGACAGTGCAGAACTCCTTCAGTACTGACCCTCTGACAGTGCAGCGCTCCTTCAGTACTGACCGTCTGACAGTGCAGCGCTCCCTCAGTACTGACCCTCCGACAGTGCAGAACTCCCTCAGTACTGACCCTCTGACAGTGCAGCGCTCTTTCAGTACTGACCCTCTGACAGTGCAGCACTCCCTCAGTACTGACCCTCCAGCAGTGCAGCACTCCCTCAGTACTGACCCTCCAACAGTGCAGCATTCCCTCAGTACTGACCCTCCGACAGTGCAGAACTCCCTCAGTACTGACCCTCCAACAGTGCGGCACTCCCTCAGTACTGACCCTCCAACAGTGCAGAACTCCCTCAGTACTGACCCTCCGACAGTGCAGCACTCCCTCAGTACTGACCCTCCGACAGTGCAGCACTCCCTCAGTACTGACCCTCCGACAGTGCAGCGCTCCCTTAGTACTGACCCTCCGACAGTGCAGCGCTCCCTTAGTACTGACCCTCTGACAGTGCAGCGCTCCCTCAGTACTGGCCCTCTGACAGTTCAGCGCTTCCTCAGTACTGACCCTCCGACAGTGCAGCGCTCCCTCAGTACTGACCCTCTGACAGTGCAGCGCTCCCTCAGTACTGACCCTCCGACAGTGCAGCGCTCCCTCAGTACTGACCCTCCGACAGTGCAGCGCTCCCTCAGTACTGACCCTCCGACAGTGCAGCGCTCCCTCAGTACTGACCCTCCGACAGTGCAGCACTCCCTCAGTACTGACCCTCCGACAGTGCAGCACTCCCTCAGTACTGACCCTCCGACACTGCAGCACTCCCTCAGTACTGACCCTCTGACAGTGCAGCACTCCCTCAGTACTGACCCTCCGACAGTGCAGCACTCCCTCAGTACTGACCCTCTGACAGTGCAGCACTCCCTCAGTACTGACCCTCCGACAGTGCAGCACTCCCTCAGTACTGACCCTCCGACAGTGCAGCACTCCCTCAGTACTGACCCTCCGACAGTGCAGCACTCCCTCAGTACTGACCCTCTGACAGTGCAGCACTCCCTCAGTACTGACCCTCTGACAGTGCAGCGCTCCCTCAGTACTGACCCTCCGACAGTGCAGCACTCCCTCAGTACTGACCCTCCGACAGTGCAGCACTCCCTCAGTACTGACCCTCCGACAGTGCAGCACTCCCTCAGTACTGACCCTCCGACAGTGCAGCACTCTCTCAGTAGTTCACTCGAATGTCCGCCTGTATTATGGGTTCAAGTGGGGTTTGATCTCGGCGTCTATTGACACAGAGGGGAGTGTGCTCACTATCCATTCCACACTTTGATTGGATCAGACATGTGATGTTACTGTCACTGCCATGATGCTCGAACATGCCTCAGGTTGATTGTGGCAGTGCCATTTCTCCCAGTCAGACTGTGTTTAACCAGCTCGGAGTTTTGAGTCTCAGTCCTGATCCTGTGCCATTCTGGATTCACTCAGAATTAGACGGACATCCAACTGAGAGCTGGAGCCCATTGTGTCTCCAGCCGTGGCTATAAACTGGAGCATTGGTTCTGGTGACGGAATTGGCAGATGCCCACTGCTGATGAGATGACTGGTTGAAACACTCACACAGCAGGCCCATCGCCCACCCGAGGGCTCACACAGAGGACAAGATTATTAGACGACCTTTGAACCTTTTACCTGTTTGCTGTCAAGTCTTTGTCTTTCTTCTTCAACCCTTTTTCTTTACGTTTGCCCTAAACAAAAATACAAGTTCATTTCAGATGTGATTCAGTCACGATGCACTGTATCTGATCAAGTTCCACATGTGAGGCTTTTGGAGGCGTGTCTGATCAAGTTCACTGTAATTGCAGCGAATGGAAATGAGGAAATTATCACCTGAAGGTGTCCTGGCTGGAGGAAGGAGGGTATGAGAATCACTCCACTGCCTAGTGCCTCATGATGTACCCCTGGGGCTCAGTGCTGTTAGACACTCCTATATGATGATCCTCAGCCCCCAATGTTTATGAGCTCAGGTCACATAACAGCAACAACCGGTGGTCAGTGGAAAGACTCCATCTGTCCCCTGCCTGCAACAACTGGCCACTTCTCCCCAAATGTTAAAATCAGCCCTTTCTGTGGAAAATGATCAAAACATACCTCGAAACGTGGCTCTCTGTCTCAGGGTCACTGTCTGGGCAGGATAATTGCCATCTCATTCAAACAGTTCCTGCCAACACTCAGATGTAAACACACAGGGAGATCGATGTGACTACAGAGCAAGTAGCTTGCCAAGGCATGATTTATGTTGTGGCTTGGTACAGCTGAGGAATATCGGGAGCGGGTGGGGCTGGGAAATATGGGGATGAGGTGGGGTTGGGAGATATGGGGATGAGGTGGGGCTGGGGATGAGGTGGGGCTGGGGATATGGGGATGAGGTGGGGCTGGGGATATGGGGATGAGGTGGGGCTGGCAGATACGGGGATGAGGTGGGGCTGGGGGATATGGGGATGAGGTGGGGCTGGGGGATATGGGGATGAGGTGGGGTTGGGAGATATGGGGATGAGGTGGGGCTGGGAGATATGGGGATGAGGTGGGGCTGGGAGATATGGGGATGAGGTGGGGCTGGGGATATGGGGATGAGCTGGGGCTGGGAGATATGGGGATGAGGTGGGGCTGGGGATATGGGGATGAGGTGGGGCTGGGAGATATGGGGATGAGCTGGGGCTGGGAGATATGGGGATGAGGTGGGGCTGGGGATATGGGGATGAGGTGGGGCTGGGCAATATGGGGATGAGGTGGGGCTGGGGATATGGGGATGAGGTGGGGATGAGGTGGGGCTGGGGGATATGGGGTTGAGGTGGGGCTGGGGATATGGGGATGAGGTGGGGATGAAGTGGGGCTGGGGGATATGGGGATGAGGTGGGGCTGGGGATATGGGGATGAGGTGGGGCTGGGAGATATGGGGATGAGGTGGGGCTGGGGATATGGGGATGAGGTGGGGCTGGGAGATATGGGGATGAGGTGGGGCTGGGAGATATGGGGATGAGGTGGGGCTGGGGATATGGGGATGAGGTGGGGCTGGGGATATGGGGATGAGGTGGGGCTGGGAGATATGGGGATGAGGTGGGGCTGGGAATATGGGGATGAGGTGGGGCTGGGGATATGGGGATGAGGTGGGGCTGGGAGATATGGGAATGAGGTGAAGCTGGGGATATGGGGATAAGGTGGGACTGGGGATATGGGGATGAGGTGGGGCTGGGGTTATGGGGATGAGGTGGGGCTGGGAGATATGGGGATGAGGTGAAGCTGGGGATATGGGGGTGAGGTGGAGTTGGGGGATATGGGGGTGAGGTGGGGTTGGGAGATATGGGGATGAGGTGGGGTTGGGGATATGGGGATGAGTTGGAGTTGGGGGATATGGGGATGAGGTGGGGTTGGGGGATATGGGGATGAGGTGGAGTTGGGGGATATGGGGATGAGGTGGGGTTGGGGATATGGGAATGAGGTGGAGTTGGGGGATATGGGGATGAGGTGGGGTTGGAGATATGGGGATGAGGTGGGGTTGGGGATATGGGGATGAGGTGGGGTTGGGGATATGGGAGTGAGGTGGGGTTGGGGATATGGGGGTGAGGTGGGGTTGGGGATATGGGGATGAGGTGGAGTTGGGGATATGGGGATGAGGTGGGGTTGGGGATATGGGGATGAGGTGGGGTTGGGGATATGGGGATGAGGTGGGGTTGGGGATATGGGGATGAGGTGGGGTTGGGGGATATGGGTGTGAGGTGGAGTTGGGGGATATGGGGATGAGGTGCAGCTGGGGATATGGGGATGTGGGGTTGGGGGATATGGGTGTGAGGTGGAGTTGGGGGATATGGGGATGAGGTGGAGCTGGGGATGTGGGGTTGGGGATATGGGGATGAGGTGGAGCTGGGGATGTGGGGTTGGGGATATGGGGGTGAGGTGGGGTTGGAGATATGGGGATGAGGTGGGGTTGGGGATATGGGGATGAGGTGGGGTTGGGGATATGGGGATGAGGTGGGGTTGGGGGATATGGGGGTGAGGTGGAGTTGGGGGATATGGGGATGAGGTGGAGCTGGGCATATGGGGATGAGGTGGGGTTGGGGATATGGGGATGAGGTGGGGTTGGGGATATGGGGATGAGGTGGGGTTGGGGGATATGGGGATGTGGGGTTGGGGATATGGGGATATGGGGATGAGGTGGGGTTGGGGATATGGGGGTGAGGTGGGGTTGGGGATATGGGGGTGAGGTGGGGTTGGGGATATGGGGATGAGGTGGAGCTGGGGATATGGGGAGAATATGGTGTTGGGGGATTTGGGGATGAGGTGGGGTTGGGGATATGGGGATGAGGTGGGGTTGGGGATATGGGGGTGAGGTGGAGTTGGGGGATATGGGGATGAGGTGGAGCTGGGGGATATGGGGAGAATATGGTGTTGGGGGATATGGGGGTGAGGTGGAATTGGGGATATGGGGGTGAGGTGGAGTTGGGGGATATGGGGGTGAGGTGGGGTTGGGGCATATGGGGGTGAGGTGGAGTTGGGGGATATGGGGATGAGGTGGAGCTGGGGGATATGGGGAGAATATGGTGTTGGGGGATATGGGGGTGAGGTGGAGTTGGGGATATGGGGGTGAGGTGGAGTTGGGGGATATGGGGGTGAGGTGGGGTTGGGGCATATGGGGGTGAGGTGGAGTTGGGGGATATGGGGATGAGGTGCAGCTGGGGATATGGGGATGTGGGGTTGGGGGATATGGGTGTGAGGTGGAGTTGGGGGATATGGGGATGAGGTGGAGCTGGGGATATGGGGATGAGGTGGGGTTGGGGGATATGGGGATGAGGTGGGGTTGGGGGATATGGGGATGAGGTGGGGTTGGGGGATATGGGTGTGAGGTGGAGTTGGGGGATATGGGGATGAGGTGCAGCTGGGGATATGGGGATGTGGGGTTGGGGATATGGGGGTGAGGTGGGGTTGGAGATATGGGGATGAGGTGGGGTTGGGGATATGGGGATGAGGTGGGGTTGGGGATATGAGGATGAGGTGGGGTTGGGGGATATGGGGGTGAGGTGGAGTTGGGGGATATGGGGATGAGGTGGAGCTGGGGATATGGGGATGAGGTGGGGTTGGGGATATGGGGATGAGGTGGGGTTGGGGATATGGGGATGAGGTGGGGTTGGGGGATATGGGGATGTGGGGTTGGGGATATGGGGATGAGGTGGGGTTGGGGATATGGGGGTGAGGTGGAGTTGGGGATTTGGGGAGAATATGGTGTTGGGGGATTTGGGGATGAGGTGGGGTTGGGGATATGGGGATGAGGTGGGGTTGGGGATATGGGGGTGAGGTGGAGTTGGGGGATATGGGGATGAGGTGGAGCTGGGGGATATGGGGAGAATATGGTGTTGGGGGATATGGGGGTGATGTGGAGTTGGGGATATGGGGGTGAGGTGGAGTTGGGGGATATGGGGGTGAGGTGGGGTTGGGGCATATGGGGGTGAGGTGGAGTTGGGGGATATGGGGGTGAGGTGGAGCTGGGGATATGGGGGTGAGGTGGGGTTGGGGGTTATGGAGGTGAGGTGGAGTTGGAGGATATGGGGGTGAGGTGGAGTTGGGGGATATGGGGGTGAGGTGGAGTTGGGGAATATGGGGGTGAGGTGGAGTTGGGGGATATGGGGATGAGGTGGGGTTGGGGGATATGGGGGTGAGGTGGAGTTGGGGGATATGGGGGTGAGGTGGAGTTGGGGGATATGGGGGTGAGGTGGGGTTGGGTGATATGGGGGTGAGGTGGAGTTGGGGGATATGGGGATGAGGTGGGGTTGGGGGATATGGGGGTGAGGTGGAGTTGGGGGATATGGGGGTGAGGTGGAGTTGGGGGATATGGGGGTGAGGTGGGGTTGGGTGATATGGGGGTGAGGTGGAGTTGGGGGATATGGGGATGAGGTGGGGTTGGGGATATGGGGGTGAGGTGGGGTTGGGGATATGGGGGTGAGGTGGGATTGGGGATATGGGGGTGAGGTGGGATTGGGGATATGGGGGTGAGGTGGGGTTGGGGATATGGGGGTGAGGTGGGGTTGGGGATATGGGGGTGAGGTGGGATTGGGGATATGGGGGTGAGGTGGGGTTGGGGATATGGGGGTGAGGTGGAGTTGGGGATATGGGGGTGAGGTGGAGTTGGGGATATGGGGAGAATATGGTGTTGGGGGATATGGGGATGAGGTGGAGCTGGGGGATATGGGGAGAATATGGTGTTGGGGGATATGGGGAGACATTGGGTAAGGTATATGTGAGAAGAGATAGGAGCTGATTGCACCCATTTGCAATGGTTGGGAAACACTCTGCCCTGATGATACCTTCCTGGTTTTGGCCTTTGGTTTGGGAGGTTCGCTGAAATCTCGCTCAACGGCCATTCTCAGATTCTTCAGCTCTTCTCTCATCAGTTCATCCACCTATTGGGATCAGAGGGGAGGAGGTCATTATCAGACACAGAACCGAAGGATAAACCTGCTCTTCAGCCCTTTGCTCCCACTCAAGTTTGATTGACCCTTACTGGATTCCGTACACTGAATCCCCATCCTTTCAAAATTGCTTCTCTCCTCACATTTGTGAAGATCCACACATGCAGCACATTCCCACAGGTCCCACAACGAGGGCACAGCCTCATCCAGAGGGACCTCAGTCACACACAATCCAGTTTTTACTCCACAGCACAGCAACCCCTTGCTCCCCCCGCCCCCCCCACCGCCCAATACTCAATATCAATATCTAATGCCCAATACGCAATACCTATATATGTATTTTTAAAAATTCATTCATGGGATGTGGGTGTTGCTGGCCAGGCCAGCATTTATTGCCCATCGCTAATTGCCCTTGAGAAGGTGGTGGTGAGCTGCCTTCTTGAACTGCTGCAGTCCATGTGGGGTAGGTACACCCACAGTGCTGTTAGGAAGGGAGTTCCAGGATTTTGACCCAGTGACAGTGAAGGAACAGTGATATAGTTCCAAGTCAGGATGGTGTGTGACTTAAAGGGGAACTTGCAGGTGGTGGTGTTCCCATGTATTTGCTGCCCTTGTCCTTTGAGGTGGTAGAGGCCGCGGGTTTGGAAGGTGCTGTCTCAGGAGCCTTGGTGTGTTGCTGCAGTGTATCTTGTAGATGGTACACACTGCTGCCACTGTGCGTCGGTGGTGGAGGGAGTGAATGTTTGTGGATGGGGTGCCAATCAAGCGGGCTGCTTTGTGCTGGATGGCGTCGAGCTTCTTGAGTGTTGTTGGAGCTGCACCCATCCAGGCAAGTGAAGAGTATTCCATCACACTCCTGACTTGTGCCTTGTCGATGGTGGACAGGCTTTGGGGAGTCAGGAGGTGAGTTACTCGCCTCAGGATTCCTAGCCTCTGACCTGCTCTTGTAGCCATGGTATTTATATGGCTACTCCAGTTCAGTTTCTGGTCAATGGTAGCCCCTAGGATGCTGATAGTGGGGGATTCAGCGATGGTAATACCATTGAATGTCAAGGGGAGATGGTTAGATTCTCTCTTGTTGGAGATGGTCATTGCCTGGCACTTGTGTGGCACGAATGTTACTTGCCACTTATCAGCCCAAGCCTGGATATTGTTCAGGTCTTGCTGCATTTCTACATGGACTGCTTCAGTATCTGAGGAGTCACGAATGGTGCTGAACATTGTGCAATCATCAGCGAACATCCCCACTTCTGACCTTATGATTGAAGGTAGGTCATTGATGAAGCAGCTGAAGATGGTTGGGCCTAGGACACTACCCTGAGGAACTCCTGCAGTGATGTCCTGGAGCTCAGATGATTGACCTCCAACAACCACAACCTTTGCGCTCGGTATGACTCCAACCAGTGGAGAGTTTTCCCCCTGATTCCCCTTGACTCCAGTTTTGCTCGGGCTCCTTGATGCCATACTCGGTCAAATGCTGCCTCGATTTCAAGGGCAGTCACTCTCACCCACCTCTTGAGTTCAGCTCTTTTGTCCATGTTTGAACCAAGGCTGTAATGAGGTCAGGAGCTGAGTGGCTCTGATGGAACCCAAACTGAGTGTCACTGAGCAAGTTATTGCTAAGCAAGTGCCGCTTGATGGCACTGTTGATGACACCTTCCATCACTTTACTGATTGAGATAAGGCTGATGGGGCGGTAATTGGCCGGGTTGGATTTGTCCTGCTTTTTGTGTACAGGACATACCTGGGCAGTTTTGCACATTGCCGGACAGATGCCAGTGTTGTTGCTGTACTGGAACAGCTTGGCTAGGGACGCGGCAAGTTCTGGAGCACAGGTCTTCAGTACTATTGCCGGAATATTGTCAGGACCCATAGCCTTTGCAGCATCCAGTGCCTTCAGTCGTTTCTTGATATCACAGGGAGTGAATTGAATTGGCTGAAGTCTGGCATCTGTGATGCTGGGGACTTCAGGAGGAGGCCGAGATGGATCATCAATTCAGCACTTCTGGCTGAAGATTGTCGCAAATGCTTCAGCCTTATCTTTCGCACTGATGTGCTGGGCTCTCCCATCATTGAGGATGTGGATATTTGTGGAGCCAGCTCCTCCTGTTAGTTGTTTAACTGTCCACCACCATTCATAGCTGGATGTGGCAGGACTGCAGAGCTTAGATTTGATCCACTGGTTATGGGATCGTTTAGCTCTGTCTGTCTCATGCTGCTTACGCAGTTTGGGGTGCAAGTAGTCCTGTGTTGTAGCTTCACCAGGTTAACACCTCATTTTGAAGTATGCCTGGTGCTGCTCCTGGCATGCCCTCCTGCATTCTTCATTGAACCAGGGTTGGTCTCCTGTCTTGATGGTAATGTTAGAGTGTGGAATATGCTGGGCCATGAGGTTACAGATTGTGGTTGAGTACAATTCTGCTGCTGCTGATGGCCCACAGCGCCTCATGGATGCCCAGTTTTGCATTGCGAGATCTGTTCAGAATCTATCCCATTTAGCACAGTGATAGTGCCACACAACACGATGGACAGTATCCTCAATGTGAAGACAGGTCTTCGTCTCCACAAGGGCTGTGCTGTGGTCACTGCTACCAATACAGTCATGGACAGAAGCATCTGCGGCAGGCAGATTGGTTAGGACGGGGTCAAGTGGTCAAGAGCAGCAGCGAGAGCGGGAACAGGCGAGAGCGGGAACAGGCGAGAGCTGGAACAGGCGAGAGGAGCCGGGAGATAAAAGGAGCCGAAGCCAGAGACCAGAAGCAACAGTGAGAGCGGGAACAGGCGAGAGCGGGAACAGGCGAGAGCGGGAACAGGCGAGAGCGGGAACAGGCGAGAGGAGCCGGGAGATAAAAGGAGCCGAAGCCAGAGACCAGAAGCAGCAGTGAGAGCGCTCTGTTCTGTTCTGTTCTGTTCTGTGGACCTGCTTGACCAGCAAAACATTGAAGTGTGATGTCACAGGAGAGCTGGTAAACGATTGGTGGGTATTTCTTTCTTCCATTTGAACAGCAGGAGCGGTGAGAGTGCGAGTCAGGGGGCAGCCGGGAAGGGAAGTTTCACTATAAAATACTTACAAAGAACAAAAGAACAAAGATAATTACAGCACAGGAACAGGCCCTTCGGCCCTCCAAGCCTGCGCCGATCCAGATCCTCCCTCTAAACATGTCGCCTATTTTCTAAGGTTCTGTATCTCTTTTCTTCCTGCCCATTCATGTATCTGTCTAGATACATCTTAAAAGACTCCATCGTGCCCGCATCTACCACCTCCGCTGGCAACGCGTTCCAGGTGCCCACCACCCTCTGCGTAAAGAACTTTCCACGCATATCCCCCCTAAACTTTTCCCCTTTCACTTTGAACTCGTGTCCTCTAGTAATTGAAACCTCCACTCTGGGAAAAAGCCTCTTGCTATCCACCCTGTCTATACCTCTCATGATTTTGTACACCTCAATCAGGTCCCCCCTCAACCTCCGTCTTTCTAATGAAAATAATCCTAATCTGCTCAACCTCTCTTCATAGCTAGCGCCCTCCATACCAGGCAACATCCTGGTGAACCTCCTCTGCACCCTCTCCAAAGCATCCACATCCTTTTGGTAATGTGGCGACCAGAACTGCACGCAGTATTCCAAATGTGGCCGAACCAAAGTCCTATACAACTGTAACATGACCTGCCAAACTCTTGTACTCAATGCCCCGTCCGATGAAGGAAAGCATGCCGTATGCCTTCTTGACCACTCTATTTACCTGCGTTGCCACCTTCAGGGAACAGTGGACCTGAACACCCAAATCTCTCTGGACATCAATTTTCCCCAGGACTTTTCCATTTACTGTATAGTTCACTCTTGAATTGGATCTTCCAAAATGCATCACCTCGCATTTGCCCTGATTGAACTCCATCTGCCATTTCTCTGCCCAACTCTCCAATCTATCTATATTCTGCTGTATTCTCTGACAGTCCCCTTCACTATCTGCTACTCCACCAATCTTAGTGTCGTCTGCAAATTTGCTAATCAGTCCACCTATACTTTCCTCCAAATCATTAATGTATATCACAAACAACAGTGGTCCCAGCACGGATCCCTGTGGAACACCACTGGTCACACGTCTCCATTTTGAGAAACTCCCTTCTACTGCTACTCTCTGTCTCCTGTTGCCCAGCCAGTTCTTTATCCATCTAGCTAGTACACCTTGGACCCCAAGCGCCTTCACTTTCTCCATCAGCCTGCCATGGGGAACCTTATCAAACGCCTTACTGAAGTCCATGTATATGACATCGACAGCCCTTCCCTCATCAATCAACTTTGTCACTTCCTCAAAGAATTCTATTAAGTTGGTTAGACATGACCTTCCCTGCACAAAACCATGTTGCCTATCACTGATGAGCCCATTTTTTTCCAAATGGGAATAGATCCTATCCCTCAGTATCTTCTCCAGCAGCTTCCCTACCACTGACGTCAGGCTCACCGGTCTATAATTACCTGGATTATCCCTGCTACCCTTCTTAAACAAGGGGACAACATTAGCAATTCTCCAGTCCTCCGGGACCTCACCCGTGTTTAAGGATGCTGCAAAGATATCTGTTAAGGCCCCAGCTATTTCCTCTCTCGCTTCCCTCAGTAACCTGGGATAGATCCCATCCGGACCTGGGGACTTGTCCACCTTAATGCCCTTTAGAATACCCAACACTTCCTCCCTCCTTATGCCGACTTGACCTAGAGTAATCAAACATCTGTTCCTAACCTCAACATCCGTCATGTCCCTCTCCTCGGTGAATACCGATGCAAAGTACTCGTTTAGAATCTCACCCATTTTCTCTGAGTCCAAGCATAACATTCCTCCTTTGTCCTTTAGTGGGCCAATCCTTTCTCTAGTTACCCTCTTTCTCCTTATATATGAATAAAACGCTTTGGGATTTTCCTTAACCCTGTTTGCTAAAGATATTTCATGACCCCTTTTAGCCCTCTTAATTCCTCGTTTCAGATTGGTCCTACATTCCCGATATTCTTTCAAAGCTTCGTCTTTCATCAGCCGCCTAGACCTTATGTATGCTTCCTTTTTCCTCTTAGCTAGTCTCACAATTTCACCTGTCATCCATGGTTCCCTAATCTTGCCATTTCTATCCCTCATTTTCACAGGAACATGTCTCTCCTGCACGCTAATCAACCTCTCTTTAAAAGCCTCCCACATATCACATGTGGATTTACCTTCAAACAGCTGCTCCCAATCTACTTACCTCGTGATTCGGGGGACACGGACACAGTGACTGCTGGGTAAGTGAACTTATATATTCGGGCAGTGGCTAAACCCGAAACACTACACGTGTAGTGTTTCCCACCCATCCTCCTCTAACCAAAAAAAAAGGACTCTTGTGTGGAGGGTTTGGGAAGGTAAGGTTTTCCTTTATTTTTATTTAATCTCTGTTGTCAATTTAGAGCAGAGGGGATGGAAGCTAGGGCGGTTGCATGCTCCTCTTGCAGGATGTGGGAGGTGAGGGTCACCACTTGTGTCCCTGCTGACTTCACCTGTGAGAAGTGCACCCAACTCCAGCTCCTCGCAGACCGCGTTAGGGAACTGGAGCTGGATGAACTTCGGATCATTCAGGAGGCTGAGGGGGTGATAGAGAGCAGTTATAGGGAAGTAGTGACACCTAAGTTACAGGATAAAGGTAGCTGGGTGACCGTTAGGGGAGGGAAAGGGAATCGGCACACAGTGCAGGGATCCCCTGTGGCCGTTCCCCTCAATAATAAGTATACCGTTTTGGATACGGTTGAGGGGGGAATGACCTTCCAGGGGAAAGCCACAGCAGCCAGGTCTCTGGCACTGAGCCTGGCTCTGTGGCTCAGAAGGGAAGGGGGGAGAATAGGAGAGCGATAGTGATAGGAGATTCAGTGGTTAGAGGAACAGACAGGAGATTCTGTGGTCGCGAACGAGACTCCCGGATGATATGTTGCCTCCCGGGTGCCAGGGTCAGGGATGTCTCGGATCGAGTCTACAGGATTCTTAAGGGGGAGGGGGAGCAGCCAGAGGTCATGGTACACATCGGTACCAATGACATAGCTAGGAAAAGGGATGAGGACCTGAAAAGCGAATATAGGGAGTTAGGTTGGAAGCTGAAAGGCAGGACGAGCAGAGTAGTAATCTCAGGATTGATAACGGTGCCACGTGCTAGTGAGGCTAGAAACAGGGAGCGAGTGCAGCTGAACACGTGGCTACAGAGCTGGTGTAGGAGGGAGGGCTTCAGATATGTGGATCATTGGGATACCTTCTGGGGAAGGTGGGACCTGTACAAGAGGGACGGGTTGCATCTGAACTGGAGGGGCACCAATATCCTGGGCGGGAGGTTTGCTAGCGCTCTTCGGGAGGGTTTAAACTAGTTTGGCAGGGGGATGGGAACCGGAGCTACGGATCAGTGGATGGGGTAGCTGTTGAACAGGAAGATACAGAGTGCAGAGAGTCTGTGAGGAAGGTTAGACAGTTGACAGGGCAAAGTTGCAGCCAGTATGATGGGTTGAAGTGTGTCTATTTTAACACAAGAAGTGTCAGGAATAAGGGTGATGAACTTAGAGCATGGATCAATACTTGGAGCTACGATGTTGTGGCCATTACGGAGACTTGGATATCACAGGGGCAGGAATGGATGTTGGATGTTCCGGGGTTTAGATGTTTCAAAAGGAATATGGAGGGAGGTAAAAGAGGTGGGGGAGTGGCATTGTTAATCAGGGATAGTATCACAGCTGCAGAAAGGGAGGTCGTCGAGGAGGGTTTGTCTACTGAGTCATTATGGGTGGAAGTCAGAAACAGGAAAGGAGCAGTCACTTTGTTTGGAGTTTTCTATAGACCCCCCAATCGCAACAGAGACACGGAGGAACAGATTGGGAGGCAGATTTTGGAAAGGTGCAGAAGTAACAGGGTTGTTGTCATGGGTGACTTCAACTTCCCTAATATTGATTGGAACCTCCTTAGTGCAAATAGTTTGGATGGAGCAGTTTTTGTCAGGTGTGTCCAGGAAGGTTTCCTGACTCAATATGTTGATAGGCCGACTCGAGGGGAGACGATGTTGGATTTGGTGCTTGGCAAGGAACCAGGCCAGGTGGCAGATCTCTCGTTGGGAGAGCATTTCGGGGATAGTGATCACAACTCCCTGACCTTTACTATAGTCATGGAGAGGGACAGGAGCAGACGGGATGGGAAAATATTTAATTGGGGGAGAGGGAATTACAATGCTATTAGGCAGGAACTGGGGAGCATAAATTGGGAACAGATGTTCTCAGGGAAATGCACGACAGAAATGTGGAGGTTGTTTAGGGAGCACTTGCTGCGACTGCTGGATAGGTTTGTCCCGATGAGGCAAGGAAGGGATGGTAGGGTGAAGGAACCTTGGATGACAAGAGATGTGGAACAGCTAGTCAAGAGGAAGAAGGAAGCTTACTTAAGGTTGAGGAAGCAAGGATCAGACAGGGCTCTAGAGGGTTACAAGGTAGCCAGGAAGGAACTGAAGAATGGACTTAGGAGAGCTAGAAGGGACATGAAAAAGTCTTGGCGGGTAGGATTAAGGAAAATCCCAAGGCATTCTACACTTCTGTGAGGAACAAGAGGATGGCCAGAGTGAGGGTAGGGCCGATCAGGGATAGTGGAGGGAACTTGTGCCTGGAGTCGGAGGAGGTAGGGGAGGTCCTAAATGAATACTTTGCGTCAGTATTCACTAGTGAGAGGGACCTGGTCGTTTGTGAGGACAGCGTGAAACAGGCTGATATGCTCGAACAGGTTGAGGTTAAGAAGGAGGATGTGCTGGAAATTTTGAAAGACATGAGGATAGATAAGTCCCTGGGGCCAGACGGGATATACCCAAGGATATTACGGGAAGTGAGGGAAGAGATTGCTGCGCCTTTGGCGATGATCTTTGCGTCCTCACTGTCCACTGGAGTAGTACCGGATGATTGGAGGATGGCAAATGTTATTCCCTTATTCAAGAAAGGGAATAGGGATAACCCTGGGAATTATAGACCAGTCAGTCTTACGTCGGTGGTGGGCAAATTATTGGAGAGGATTCTGAGAGACAGGATTTATGATTATTTGGAAAAGCATAGTTTGATTAGAGATAGTCAGCATGGCTTTGTGAGGGGCAGGTCATGCCTCACAAGCCTTATTGAATTCTTTGAGGATGTGACAAAACACGTTGATGAAGGAAGAGCAGTGGATGTGGTGTATATGGATTTTAGAAAGGCGTTTGATAAGGTTCCCCATGGTAGGCTCATTCAGAAAGTAAGGAGGCATGGGATACAGGGAAATTTGGCTGTCTGGATACAGAATTAGCTGGCCCATGGAAGACAGAGGGTGGTAGTAGATGGAAAGTATTCAGCCTGGAGCTCGATGACCAGTGGTGTTCCGCAGGGATCTGTTCTGGGACCTCTTGGTGATTTTTATAAATGACTTGGATGAGGAGGTGGAAGGCTGGGTTAGTAAGTTTGCCGATGACACAAAGGTTGCTGGAGTTGTGGATAGTGTGGAAGGCTGTTGTAGGTTGCAACGGGACATTGACAGGATGCAGAGCTGGGCTGAGAAGTGGCAGATGGAGTTCAACCTGGAAAAGTGTGAAGTGATTCATTTTGGAAGGTCGAATTTGAATGCAGAATACAGGCTTAAAGACAGGATTCTTGGCAGTGTGGAGGAACAGAGGGATCTTGGGGTCCATGTCCATAGATCCCTCAAAGTTGCCAACCAAGTTGATAGGGTTGTTAGCGAGGCGTATGGTGTGTTGGCTTTCATTAACAGAGGGATTGAGTTTAAGAGCCGCGAGGTTATGCTGCAGCTCTATAAAGCCCTGGTTCGACCACACTTGGAATATTGTGTTCAGTTCTGGTCGCCTCATTACAGGAAGGATGTGGAAGCTTTAGAAAGGGTGCAGAGGAGATTTACCAGGATGCTGCCTGGACTGGAGGGCATGTCTTATGAAGAAAGGTCGAGGGAGCTAGGGCTTTTCTCATTGGAGTGAAGAAGGATGAGAGGTGAATTGATAGAGGTGTACAAGATGATGAGAGGCATGGATAGAGTGGATAACCAGAGCCTTTTTCCCAGGGTGGAAAGGGCTATCACCAGGGGGCATAATTTTAAGGTGATTGGAGGAAGGTTTCGGGGAGATGTCAGAGGTAGGTTCTTTACACAGAGAGTGGTGGGTGCGTGGAATGCACTGCCAGCGGTGGTAGATTAGGGACACTTAAGCGACTCTTGGATAGGTACATGGATGATAGTAGAATGAAGCGTATGTCGGTAGTTTGATCTTAGAGTAGGTTAAAGGGTCGGCACAACATCGTGGGCTGAAGGGCCTGTACTGTGCTGTACTGTTCTGTGTTCTATGTTCTAAGTGTGTTTTTCCCTCTTGTTGGTTACCCCACCACCCGCCGCAGACCCAGTCGAGCAGTTGTGTCCTTTCGGACTCAGCCAGCTCGGTCAGTAGTGGTGCTACCGAGCCACTCTTGGTGAAGGACATTGAAGTCCCCCACCCAGAGTACATTCTGTGCCCTTGCCACCCTCAGTGCTTCCTCCAAGTGGTGTTCAACATGGACTTAACAGCTGAGGGAGGGCAGCAGGTGGTAATCAGTAGGAGGTTTCCTTGCCCATGTTTGACCTGATGCCATGAGACTTCATGGGGTCCGGAGTCGATGTTGAGAACTCCCAGGGCAACTCCCTCCCTACTGTATACCACTGTGCCACCACCTCTGCTTGGTCTGTCCTGCCGGTGGGACAGGACATACCCGGGGATGGTGATGGCAGTGTCTGGGACATTGTCTTTTAGGTATGATTCTGTGAGTATGACTATGTCAGGCTGTTGCTTGACTAGTCTGTGGGACAGCTCTCCCAACTTTAGCACAAGCCCCCAGATGTTAGTAAGGAGGACTTTGCAGGGCCGACAGGGCTGGGTTTACCGTTGTCGTTTCTGGCGCCTCGGTCGATGCCGGGTGGTCGGTCCAGTTTCATTCCTTTTTTTTTGACTTTGTAGCGGTTCGATACAACTGAGTGGCTTGCTAGGCCATTTCAGAGGGCGGTTAAGAGTCAGCCACATTGCTGTGGGTTTGGAGTCACATGTAGGCCAGATCAGGTAAGGACAGCAGATTTCCTTCCCGAAAGGACATTCGTGAACCAGCTGGGTTTTTACAACAATCGACAATGGTTTCATGGCCATCATTAGACTAGCTTTTAATTCCAGATTTATTAATTGAATTCAAATTCCACCTTCTGCTGTGGTGGGATTCGAACCCATGTCCCCAGAGCAATATCCTGGGTCTCTGGGTTACTCGTCCAGACACAATACCACTACACCACCGCCTCCCCATATCTAATGCTCAATACCCAGTATCTAATATCTAATGCCCAATATCCAATAACAAAATCTAATGCCCAATATCCAATAACAAAATCTAATGCCCAATATCCAATAACAAACTCGAATGCCCAATATCCAATAACAAAATCTAATGCCCAATATCCAATAACAAACTCTAATGCCCAATATCCAATAACAAAATCTAATGCCCAATATTCAATAACAAAATCTAATGCCCAATATCCAATAACAAACTCTAATGCCCAATATCCAATAACAAACTCTAATGCCCAATATCCAATAACAAAATCTAATGCCCAATACCCAATAACAAAATCTAATGCAAAATATCCAATAACAAAATATAATTCCCAATATCCAATAACAAACTCTAATGCCCAATATCCAATAACAAAATCTAATGCCCAATATCCAATAACAAAATCTAATGCCCAATATCCAATAACAAACTCTAATGCCCAATATCCAATAACAAAATCTAATGCCCAATATCCAATAACAAAATCTAATGCCCAATATCCAATAACAAACTCTAATGCCCAATATCCAACAACAAAATCTAATGCCCAATATCCAATAACAAAATCTAATGCCCAATATTCAATAACAAAATCTAATGCCCAATATCCAATAACAAACTCTAATGCCCAATATCCAATAACAAAATCTAATGCCCAATATCCAATAACAAACTCTAATGCCCAATATCCAATAACAAAATCTAATGCCCAATATCCAATAACAAACTCTAATGCCCAATATCCAATAACAAAATCTAATGCCCAATATCCAATAACAAAATCTAATGCCCAATATCCAATAACAAACTCTAATGCCCAATATCCAATAACAAACTCTAATGCCCAATATCCAATAACAAAATCTAATGCCCAATATCCAATAACAAACTCTAATGCCCAATATCCAACAACAAAATCTAATGCCCAATATCCAATAACAAAATCTAATGCCCAATATCCAATAACAAACTCTAATGCCCAATATCCAATAACAAACTCTAATGCCCAATATTCAATAATAAAATCTAATGCCCAATATCCAATAACAAACTCTAATGCCCAATATCCAATAACAAAATCTAATGCCCAATATCCAATAACAAACTCTAATGCCCAATATCCAATAACAAAATCTAATGCCCAATATCCAATAACAAACTCTAATGCCCAATATCCAATAACAAACTCTAATGCCCAATATTCAATAACAAAATCTAATGCCCAATATCCAATAACAAACTCTAATGCCCAATATCCAATAACAAACTCTAATGCCCAATACCCAATAACAAAATCTAATGACCAATATCCAATAACAAACTCAAATGCCCAATATCCAATAACAAAATCTAATGCCCAATATCCAATAACAAACTCTAATGCCCAATATCCAATAACAAAATCTAATGCCCAATATCCAATAACAAACTCAAATGCCCAATATCCAATAACAAAATCTAATGCCCAATATCCAATAACAAACTCTAATGCCCAATATCCAATAACAAAATCTAATGCCCAATACCCAATAACAAAATCTAATGCCCAATATCCAATAACAAACTCAAATGCCCAATATCCAATAACAAAATCTAATGCCCAATATCCAATAACAAACACAAATGCCCAATATCCAATAACAAAATCTAATGCCCAATATCCAATAACAAACTCTAATGCCCAATATCCAATAACAAAATCTAATGCCCAATATCCAATAACAAACTCTAATGCCCAATATCCAACAACAAACTCTAAAGCCCAATATCCAATAACAAAATCTAATGCCCAATATCCAATAACAAACTCTAATGCCCAATATCCAATAACAAACTCTAATGCCCAATATCCAATAACAAACTCTAATGCCCAATATCCAATAACAAAATCTAATGCCCAATATCCAATAACAAACTCTAATGCCCAATATCCAATAACAAAATCTAATGCCCAATATCCAATAACAAACTCTAATGCCCAATATCCAACAACAAACTCTAAAGCCCAATATCCAATAACAAAATCTAATGCCCAATATCCAATAACAAAATCTAATGCCCAGTATCCAATAACAAACTCTAATGCCCAATATCCAATAACAAAATCTAATGCCCAATATCCAATAACAAAATCTAATGCCCAATATCCAATAACAAACTCTAATGCCCAATATCCAATAACAAACTCTAAAGCCCAATATCCAATAACAAAATCTAATGCCCAATATCCAATAACAAACTCTAAAGCCCAATATCCAATAACAAACTCTAAAGCCCAATATCCAATAACAAAATCTAATGCCCAATATCCAATAACAAAATCTAATGCCCAATATCCAATAACAAACTCTAAAGCCCAATATCCAATAACAAAATCTAATGCCCAATATCCAATAACAAACTCAAAAGCCCAATATCCAATAACAAACTCTAAAGCCCAATATCCAATAACAAAATCTAATGCCCAATATCCAATAACAAAATCTAATGCCCAATATCCAATAACAAACTCTAAAGCCCAATATCCAATAACAAAATCTAATGCCCAATATCCAATAACAAACTCTAAAGCCCAATATCCAATAACAAACTCTAAAGCCCAATATCCAATAACAAAATCTAATTCCCAATATCCAATAACAAACTCTAAAGCCCAATATCCAATAACAAAATCTAATGCCCAATATCCAATAACAAAATCTAATGCCCAATATCCAATAACAAACTCTAATGCCCAATATCCAATAACAAACTCTAAAGCCCAATATCCAACAACAAAATCTAATGCCCAATATCCAATAACAAACTCTAAAGCCCAATATCCAATAACAAAATCTAATGCCCAATATCCAATAACAAAATCTAATGCCCAATATCCAATAACAAAATCTAATGCCCAATATCCAATAACAAACTCTAATGCCCAATATCCAATAACAAAATCTAATGTCCAATATCCAATAACAAACTCTAATGCCCAATATCCAATAACAAACTCTAATGCCCAATATCCAATAACAAACTCTAAAGCCCAATATCCAATAACAAAATCTAATGCCCAATATCCAATAACAAACTCTAATGCCCAATATCCAATAACAAAATCTAATGCCCAATACCCAATAACAAACTCTAAAGCCCAATATCCAATAACAAAATCTAATGCCCAATATCCAATAACAAACTCTACAGCCCAATATCCAATAACAAACTCTAAAGCCCAATCTCCAATAATAAAATCTAATGCCCAATATCCAATAACAAACTCTAAAGCCCAATATCCAATAACAAAATCTAATGCCCAATACCCAATAACAAACTCTTCAGCCCAATATCCAATAACAAAATCTAATGCCCAATATCCAATAACAAACTCTAAAGCCCAATATCCAATAACAAACTCTAAAGCCCAATATCCAATAACAAAATCTAATGCCAAATATCCAATAACAAAATCTAATGCCCAATATCCAATAACAAACTCTAATGCCCAATATCCAATAACAAACTCTAAAGCCCAATATCCAATAACAAAATCTAATGCCCAATATCCAATAACAAACTCTAAAGCCCAATATCCAATAACAAACTCTAATGCCCAATCTCCAATAACAAACTCTAATGCCCAATACCCAATAACAAAATCTAATGCCCAATATCCAATAACAAAATCTAATGCCCAATATCCAATAACAAACTCGAATGCCCAATATCCAATAACAAAATCTAATGCCCAATACCCAATAACAAAATCTAATGCCCAATATCCAATAACAAACTCTAATGCCCAATATCCAATAACAAAATCTAATGCCCAATATCCAATAGCAAAATCTGATGCCCAATATCCAATAACAAACTCTAATGCCCAATATCCAATAACAAACTCTAAAGCCCAATATCCAATAACAAAATCTAATGCCCAATATCCAATAACAAACTCTAAAGCCCAATATCCAATAACAAACTCTAAAGCCCAATATCCAATAACAAAATCTAATGCCCAATATCCAATAACAAACTCTAAAGCCCAATATCCAATAACAAAATCTAATGCCCAATATCCAATAACAAAATCTAATGCCCAATATCCAATAACAAACTCTAATGCCCAATATCCAATAACAAACTCTAAAGCCCAATATCCAATAACAAAATCTAATGCCCAATATCCAATAACAAACTCTAAAGCCCAATATCCAATAACAAAATCTAATGCCCAATATCCAATAACAAAATCTAATGCCCAATATCCAATAACAAAATCTAATGCCCAATATCCAATAACAAACTCTAATGCCCAATATCCAATAACAAACTCTAATGCCCAATATCCAATAACAAAATCTAATGCCCAATACCCAATAACAAAATCTAATGCCCAATATCCAATAACAAAATCTAATGCCCAATATCCAATAACAAACTCGAATGCCCAATATCCAATAACAAAATCTAATGCCCAATACGCAATAACAAAATCTAATGCCCAATATCCAATAACAAACTCGAATGCCCAATATCCAATAACAAAATCTAATGCCCAATACCCAATAACAAAATCTAATGCCCAATATCCAATAACAAACTCGAATGCCCAATATCCAATAACAAAATCTAATGCCCAATACCCAATAACAAAATCTAATGCCCAATATCCAATAACAAACTCTAATGCCCAATATCCAATAACAAAATCTAATGCCCAATATCCAATAGCAAAATCTGATGCCCAATATCCAATAACAAACTCTAATGCCCAATATCCAATAACAAACTCTAAAGCCCAATATCCAATAACAAAATCTAATGCCCAATATCCAATAGCAAAATCTGATGCCCAATATCCAATAACAAACTCTAAAGCCCAATATCCAATAACAAAATCTAATGCCCAATATCCAATAGCAAAATCTGATGCCCAATATCCAATAACAAACTCTAATGCCCAATATCCAATAACAAACTCTAATGCCCAATATCCAATAACAAACTCTAAAGCCCAATATCCAATAACAAAATCTAATGCCCAATATCCAATAGCAAAATCTGATGCCCAATATCCAATAACAAACTCTAATGCCCAATATCCAATAACAAACTCTAAAGCCCAATATCCAATAACAAAATCTAATGCCCAATATCCAATAACAAAATCTAATGCCCAATATCCAATAAAAAACTCTAAAGCCCAATATCCAATAACAAACTCTAAAGCCCAATATCCAATAACAAAATCTAATGCCCAATATCCAATAACAAACTCTAAAGCCCAATATCCAATAACAAAATCTAATGCCCAATATCCAATAACAAAATCTAATGCCCAATATCCAATAACAAACTCTAATGCCCAATATCCAATAACAAACTCTAAAGCCCAATATCCAATAACAAAATCTAATGCCCAATATCCAATAACAAACTCTAAAGCCCAATATCCAATAACAAAATCTAATGCCCAATATCCAATAACAAAATCTAATGCCCAATATCCAATAACAAAATCTAATGCCCAATATCCAATAACAAACTCTAATGCCCAATATCCAATAACAAACTCTAATGCCCAATATCCAATAACAAAATCTAATGCCCAATATCCAATAACAAACTCTAATGCCCAATATCCAATAACAAACTCTAATGCCCAATATCCAATAACAAACTCTAAAGCCCAATATCCAATAACAAAATCTAATGCCCAATATCCAATAACAAACTCTAATGCCCAATATCCAATAACAAAATCTAATGCCCAATACCCAATAACAAACTCTAAAGCCCAATATCCAATAACAAAATCTAATGCCCAATATCCAATAACAAACTCTACAGCCCAATATCCAATAACAAACTCTACAGCCCAATATCCAATAACAAACACTAAAGCCCAATCTCCAATAATAAAATCTAATGCCCAATATCCAATAACAAACTCTAAAGCCCAATATCCAATAACAAAATCTAATGCCCAATACCCAATAACAAACTCTTCAGCCCAATATCCAATAACAAAATCTAATGCCCAATATCCAATAACAAACTCTAAAGCCCAATATCCAATAACAAACTCTAAAGCCCAATATCCAATAACAAAATCTAATGCCAAATATCCAATAACAAAATCTAATGCCCAATATCCAATAACAAACTCTAATGCCCAATATCCAATAACAAACTCTAAAGCCCAATATCCAATAACAAAATCTAATGCCCAATATCCAATAACAAACTCTAAAGCCCAATATCCAATAACAAACTCTAATGCCCAATCTCCAATAACAAACTCTAATGCCCAATACCCAATAACAAAATCTAATGCCCAATATCCAATAACAAAATCTAATGCCCAATATCCAATAACAAACTCGAATGCCCAATATCCAATAACAAAATCTAATGCCCAATACCCAATAACAAAATCTAATGCCCAATATCCAATAACAAACTCTAATGCCCAATATCCAATAACAAAATCTAATGCCCAATATCCAATAGCAAAATCTGATGCCCAATATCCAATAACAAACTCTAATGCCCAATATCCAATAACAAAATCTAATGCCCAATATCCAATAACAAAATCTAAAGCCCAATATCCAATAACAAAATCTAATGCCCAATATCCAATAACAAACTCTAATGCCCAATATCCAATAACAAAATCTAATGCCCAATATCCAATAACAAACTCTAATGCCCAATATCCAATAACAAAATCTAAAGCCCAATATCCAATAACAAAATCTAATGCCCAATATCCAATAACAAAATCTAATGCCCAATATCCAATAACAAACTCTAATGCCCAATATCCAATAACAAACTCTAAAGCCCAATATCCAATAACAAAATCTAATGCCCAATATCCAATAACAAACTCTAAAGCCCAATATCCAATAACAAACTCTAAAGCCCAATATCCAATAACAAAATCTAATGCCCAATATCCAATAACAAAATCTAATGCCCAATATCCAATAACAAACTCTAAAGCCCAATATCCAATAACAAAATCTAATGCCCAATATCCAATAACAAACTCAAAAGCCCAATATCCAATAACAAACTCTAAAGCCCAATATCCAATAACAAACTCTAAAGCCCAATATCCAATAACAAAATCTAATGCCCAATATCCAATAACAAAATCTAATGCCCAATATCCAATAACAAACTCTAAAGCCCAATATCCAATAACAAAATCTAATGCCCAATATCCAATAACAAAATCTAATGCCCAATACCCAATAACAAAATCTAATGCCCAATATCCAATAACAAACTCTAATGCCCAATATCCAATAACAAAATCTAATGCCCAATATCCAATAGCAAAATCTGATGCCCAATATCCAATAACAAACTCTAATGCCCAATATCCAATAACAAAATCTAATGCCCAATATCCAATAACAAAATCTAAAGCCCAATATCCAATAACAAAATCTAATGCCCAATATCCAATAACAAACTCTAATGCCCAATATCCAATAACAAAATCTAATGCCCAATATCCAATAACAAACTCTAATGCCCAATATCCAATAACAAAATCTAAAGCCCAATATCCAATAACAAAATCTAATGCCCAATATCCAATAACAAAATCTAATGCCCAATATCCAATAACAAACTCTAATGCCCAATATCCAATAACAAACTCTAAAGCCCAATATCCAATAACAAAATCTAATGCCCAATATCCAATAACAAACTCTAAAGCCCAATATCCAATAACAAACTCTAAAGCCCAATATCCAATAACAAAATCTAATGCCCAATATCCAATAACAAAATCTAATGCCCAATATCCAATAACAAACTCTAAAGCCCAATATCCAATAACAAAATCTAATGCCCAATATCCAATAACAAACTCAAAAGCCCAATATCCAATAACAAACTCTAAAGCCCAATATCCAATAACAAAATCTAATGCCCAATATCCAATAACAAAATCTAATGCCCAATATCCAATAACAAACTCTAAAGCCCAATATCCAATAACAAAATCTAATGCCCAATATCCAATAACAAGCTCTAAAGCCCAATATCCAATAACAAACTCTAAAGCCCAATATCCAATAACAAAATCTAATGCCCAATATCCAATAACAAACTCTAAAGCCCAATATCCAATAACAAAATCTAATGCCCAATATCCAATAACAAAATCTAATGCCCAATATCCAATAACAAACTCTAATGCCCAATATCCAATAACAAACTCTAAAGCCCAATATCCAATAACAAAATCTAATGCCCAATATCCAATAACAAACTCTAAAGCCCAATATCCAATAACAAAATCTAATGCCCAATATCCAATAACAAAATCTAATGCCCAATATCCAATAACAAACTCTAATGCCCAATATCCAATAACAAAATCTAATGCCCAATATCCAATAACAAACTCTAATGCCCAATATCCAATAACAAAATCTAATGCCCAATATCCAATAACAAACTCTAATGCCCAATATCCAATAACAAACTCTAATGCCCAATATCCAATAACAAACTCTAAAGCCCAATATCCAATAACAAAATCTAATGCCCAATATCCAATAACAAACTCTAATGCCCAATATCCAATAACAAAATCTAATGCCCAATACCCAATAACAAACTCTAAAGCCCAATATCCAATAACAAAATCTAATGCCCAATATCCAATAACAAACTCTACAGCCCAATATCCAATAACAAACTCTAAAGCCCAATCTCCAATAACAAAATCTAATGCCCAATATCCAATAACAAACTCTAAAGCCCAATATCCAATAACAAAATCTAATGCCCAATACCCAATAACAAACTCTTCAGCCCAATATCCAATAACAAAATCTAATGCCCAATATCCAATAACAAACTCTAAAGCCCAATATCCAATAACAAACTCTAAAGCCCAATATCCAATAACAAAATCTAATGCCAAATATCCAATAACAAAATCTAATGCCCAATATCCAATAACAAACTCTAATGCCCAATATCCAATAACAAACTCTAAAGCCCAATATCCAATAACAAAATCTAATGCCCAATAGCCAATAACAAACTCTAAAGCCCAATATCCAATAACAAACTCTAATGCCCAATCTCCAATAACAAACTCTAATGCCCAATACCCAATAACAAAATCTAATGCCCAATATCCAATAACAAAATCTAATGCCCAATATCCAATAACAAACTCGAATGCCCAATATCCAATAACAAAATCTAATGCCCAATACCCAATAACAAAATCTAATGCCCAATATCCAATAACAAACTCTAATGCCCAATATCCAATAACAAAATCTAATGCCCAATATCCAATAGCAAAATCTGATGCCCAATATCCAATAACAAACTCTAATGCCCAATATCCAATAACAAACTCTAATGCCCAATATCCAATAACAAAATCTAAAGCCCAATATCCAATAACAAAATCTAATGCCCAATTTCCAATAACAAACTCTAATGCCCAATATCCAATAACAAAATCTAATGCCCAATATCCAATAACAAACTCTAATGCCCAATATCCAATAACAAAATCTAAAGCCCAATATCCAATAACAAAATCTAATGCCCAATATCCAATAACAAACTCTAATGCCCAATATCCAATAACAAAATCTAATGCCCAATATCCAATAACAAACTCTAAAGCCCAATATCCAATAACAAAATCTAATGCCCAATACCCAATAACAAACTCTAAAGCCCAATATCCAATAACAAAATCTAATGCCCAATATCCAATAACAAACTCTACAGCCCAATATCCAATAACAAACTCTAAAGCCCAATCTCCAATAACAAAATCTAATGCCCAATATCCAATAACAAACTCTAAAGCCCAATATCCAATAACAAAATCTAATGCCCAATACCCAATAACAAACTCTTCAGCCCAATATCCAATAACAAAATCTAATGCCCAATATCCAATAACAAACTCTAAAGCCCAATATCCAATAACAAACTCTAAAGCCCAATATCCAATAACAAAATCTAATGCCAAATATCCAATAACAAAATCTAATGCCCAATATCCAATAACAAACTCTAATGCCCAATATCCAATAACAAACTCTAAAGCCCAATATCCAATAACAAAATCTAATGCCCAATATCCAATAACAAACTCTAAAGCCCAATATCCAATAACAAACTCTAATGCCCAATCTCCAATAACAAACTCTAATGCCCAATACCCAATAACAAAATCTAATGCCCAATATCCAATAACAAAATCTAATGCCCAATATCCAATAACAAACTCGAATGCCCAATATCCAATAACAAAATCTAATGCCCAATACCCAATAACAAAATCTAATGCCCAATATCCAATAACAAACTCTAATGCCCAATATCCAATAACAAAATCTAATGCCCAATATCCAATAGCAAAATCTGATGCCCAATATCCAATAACAAACTCTAATGCCCAATATCCAATAACAAACTCTAATGCCCAATATCCAATAACAAAATCTAAAGCCCAATATCCAATAACAAAATCTAATGCCCAATATCCAATAACAAACTCTAATGCCCAATATCCAATAACAAAATCTAATGCCCAATATCCAATAACAAACTCTAATGCCCAATATCCAATAACAAAATCTAAAGCCCAATATCCAATAACAAAATCTAATGCCCAATATCCAATAACAAACTCTAATGCCCAATATCCAATAACAAAATCTAATGCCCAATATCCAATAACAAACTCTAAAGCCCAATATCCAATAACAAAATCTAATGCCCAATATCCAATAACAAAATCTAAAGCCCAATATCCAATAACAAAATCTAATGCCCAATATCCAATAACAAACTCTAATGCCCAATATCCAATAACAAAATCTAATGCCCAATATCCAATAACAAACTCTAAAGCCCAATATCCAATAACAAACTCTAATGCCCAATATCCAATAACAAAATCTAATGCCCAATATCCAATAACAAACTCTAAAGCCCAATATCCAATAACAAACTCTAATGCCCAATATCCAATAACAAAATCTAATGCCCAATATCCAATAACAAAATCTAAAGCCCAATATCCAATAACAAAATCTAATGCCCAATATCCAATAACAAACTCTAATGCCCAATATCCAATAACAAAATCTAATGCCCAATATCCAATAACAAACTCTAAAGCCCAATATCCAATAACAAACTCTAATGCCCAATATCCAATAACAAAATCTAATGCCCAATATCCAATAACAAAATCTAAAGCCCAATATCCAATAACAAAATCTAATGCCCAATATCCAATAACAAACTCTAATGCCCAATATCCAATAACAAACTCTAATGCCCAATATCCAGTAACAAAATCTAATGCCCAATATCCAATAACAAACTCGAATGCCCAATATCCAATAACAAAATCTAATGCCCAATATCCAATAACAAACTCTAATGCCCAATATCCAATAACAAAATCTAATGCCCAATATTCAATAACAAAATCTAATGCCCAATATCCAATAACAAACTCTAATGCCCAATATCCAATAACAAACTCTAATGCCCAATATCCAATAACAAAATCTAATGCCCAATACCCAATAACAAAATCTAATGCCCAATATCCAATAACAAAATATAATTCCCAATATCCAATAACAAAATCTAATGCCCAATATCCAATAACAAACTCTAATGCCCAATATCCAATAACAAAATCTAATGCCCAATATCCAATAACAAACTCTAATGCCCAATATCCAATAACAAAATCTAATGCCCAATATTCAATAACAAAATCTAATGCCCAATATCCAATAACAAACTCTAATGCCCAATATCCAATAACAAAATCTAATGCCCAATATCCAATAACAAACTCTAATGCCCAATATCCAATAACAAAATCTAATGCCCAATATCCAATAACAAACTCTAATGCCCAATATCCAATAACAAAATCTAATGCCCAATATCCAATAACAAACTCTAATGCCCAATATCCAATAACAAACTCTAATGCCCAATATCCAATAACAAAATCTAATGCCCAATATCCAATAACAAACTCTAATGCCCAATATTCAATAACAAAATCTAATGCCCAATATCCAATAACAAACTCTAATGCCCAATATCCAATAACAAAATCTAATGCCCAATATCCAATAACAAACTCTAATGCCCAATATCCAATAACAAAATCTAATGCCCAATATCCAATAACAAAATCTAATGCCCAATATCCAATAACAAACTCTAATGCCCAATATTCAATAACAAAATCTAATGCCCAATATCCAATAACAAAGTCTAATGCCCAATACCCAATAACAAAATCTAATGCCCAATATCCAATAACAAACTCAAATGCCCAATATCCAATAACAAAATCTAATGCCCAATATCCAATAACAAACTCTAATGCCCAATATCCAATAACAAAATCTAATGCCCAATATCCAATAACAAACTCAAATGCCCAATATCCAATAACAAAATCTAATGCCCAATATCCAATAACAAACTCTAATGCCCAATATCCAATAACAAAATCTAATGCCCAATACCCAATAACAAAATCTAATGCCCAATATCCAATAACAAACTCAAATGCCCAATATCCAATAACAAAATCTAATGCCCAATATCCAATAACAAACTCAAATGCCCAATATCCAATAACAAAATCTAATGCCCAATATCCAATAACAAACTCTAATGCCCAATATCCAATAACAAAATCTAATGCCCAATATCCAATAACAAACTCTAATGCCCAATATCCAACAACAAACTCTAAAGCCCAATATCCAATAACAAAATCTAATGCCCAATATCCAATAACAAACTCTAATGCCCAATATCCAATAACAAACTCTAATGCCCAATATCCAATAACAACATCTAATGCCCAATATCCAATAACAAAATCTAATGCCCAATATCCAATAACAAACTCTAATGCCCAATATCCAACAACAAACTCTAAAGCCCAATATCCAACAACAAAATCTAATGCCCAATATCCAATAACAAAATCTAATGCCCAATATCCAACAACAAACTCTAATGCCCAATATCCAATAACAAAATCTAATGCCCAATATCCAATAACAAAATCTAATGCCCAATATCCAATAACAAACTCTAATGCCCAATATCCAATAACAAACTCTAAAGCCCAATATCCAATAACAAAATCTAATGCCCAATATCCAATAACAAACTCTAAAGCCCAATATCCAATAACAAACTCTAAAGCCCAATATCCAATAACAAAATCTAATGCCCAATATCCAATAACAAAATCTACTGCCCAATATCCAATAACAAACTCTAATGCCCAATATCCAATAACAAAATCTAATGCCCAATATCCAATAACAAAATCTAATGCCCAATATCCAATAACAAAATCTAATGCCCAATATCCAATAACAAACTCTAATGCCCAATATCCAATAACAAACTCTAAAGCCCAATATCCAATAACAAAATCTAATGCCCAATATCCAATAACAAACTCTAATGCCCAATATCCAATAACAAAATCTAATGCCCAATATCCAATAACAAACTCTAAAGCCCAATATCCAATAACAAACTCTAAAGCCCAATCTCCAATAACAAAATCTAATGCCCAATATCCAATAACAAACTCTAAAGCCCAATATCCAATAACAAAATCTAATGCCCAATACCCAATAACAAACTCTTCAGCCCAATATCCAATAACAAAATCTAATGCCCAATATCCAATAACAAACTCTAAAGCCCAATATCCAATAACAAACTCTAAAGCCCAATATCCAATAACAAAATCTAATGCCCAATATCCAATAACAAACTCTAAAGCCCAATATCCAATAACAAACTCTAATGCCCAATATCCAATAACAAAATCTAATGCCCAATATCCAATAACAAAATCTAAAGCCCAATATCCAATAACAAAATCTAATGCCCAATATCCAATAACAAACTCTAATGCCCAATATCCAATAACAAACTCTAATGCCCAATATCCAATAACAAAATCTAATGCCCAATATCCAATAACAAACTCGAATGCCCAATATCCAATAACAAAATCTAATGCCCAATATCCAATAACAAACTCTAATGCCCAATATCCAATAACAAAATCTAATGCCCAATATTCAATAACAAAATCTAATGCCCAATATCCAATAACAAACTCTAATGCCCAATATCCAATAACAAACTCTAATGCCCAATATCCAATAACAAAATCTAATGCCCAATACCCAATAACAAAATCTAATGCCCAATATCCAATAACAAAATATAATTCCCAATATCCAATAACAAAATCTAATGCCCAATATCCAATAACAAACTCTAATGCCCAATATCCAATAACAAAATCTAATGCCCAATATCCAATAACAAACTCTAATGCCCAATATCCAATAACAAAATCTAATGCCCAATATTCAATAACAAAATCTAATGCCCAATATCCAATAACAAACTCTAATGCCCAATATCCAATAACAAAATCTAATGCCCAATATCCAATAACAAAATCTAATGCCCAATATCCAATAACAAACTCTAATGCCCAATATCCAATAACAAAGTCTAATGCCCAATACCCAATAACAAAATCTAATGCCCAATATCCAATAACAAACTCAAATGCCCAATATCCAATAACAAAATCTAATGCCCAATATCCAATAACAAACTCTAATGCCCAATATCCAATAACAAAATCTAATGCCCAATATCCAATAACAAACTCTAATGCCCAATATCCAATAACAAAATCTAATGCCCAATATCCAATAACAAAATCTAATGCCCAATATCCAATAACAAACTCTAATGCCCAATATCCAATAACAAAATCTAATGCCCAATATCCAATAACAAACTCTAATGCCCAATATCCAATAACAAAATCTAATGCCCAATATCCAATAACAAAATCTAATGCCCAATATCCAATAACAAACTCTAATGCCCAATATTCAATAACAAAATCTAATGCCCAATATCCAATAACAAAGTCTAATGCCCAATACCCAATAACAAAATCTAATGCCCAATATCCAATAACAAACTCAAATGCCCAATATCCAATAACAAAATCTAATGCCCAATATCCAATAACAAACTCTAATGCCCAATATCCAATAACAAAATCTAATGCCCAATATCCAATAACAAACTCAAATGCCCAATATCCAATAACAAAATCTAATGCCCAATATCCAATAACAAACTCTAATGCCCAATATCCAATAACAAAATCTAATGCCCAATACCCAATAACAAAATCTAATGCCCAATATCCAATAACAAACTCAAATGCCCAATATCCAATAACAAAATCTAATGCCCAATATCCAATAACAAACTCAAATGCCCAATATCCAATAACAAAATCTAATGCCCAATATCCAATAACAAACTCTAATGCCCAATATCCAATAACAAAATCTAATGCCCAATATCCAATAACAAACTCTAATGCCCAATATCCAACAACAAACTCTAAAGCCCAATATCCAATAACAAAATCTAATGCCCAATATCCAATAACAAACTCTAATGCCCAATATCCAATAACAAACTCTAATGCCCAATATCCAATAACAAAATCTAATGCCCAATATCCAATAACAAAATCTAATGCCCAATATCCAATAACAAACTCTAATGCCCAATATCCAACAACAAACTCTAAAGCCCAATATCCAACAACAAAATCTAATGCCCAATATCCAATAACAAAATCTAATGCCCAATATCCAACAACAAACTCTAATGCCCAATATCCAATAACAAAATCTAATGCCCAATATCCAATAACAAAATCTAATGCCCAATATCCAATAACAAACTCTAATGCCCAATATCCAATAACAAACTCTAAAGCCCAATATCCAATAACAAAATCTAATGCCCAATATCCAATAACAAACTCTAAAGCCCAATATCCAATAACAAACTCTAAAGCCCAATATCCAATAACAAAATCTAATGCCCAATATCCAATAACAAAATCTACTGCCCAATATCCAATAACAAACTCTAATGCCCAATATCCAATAACAAAATCTAATGCCCAATATCCAATAACAAAATCTAATGCCCAATATCCAATAACAAAATCTAATGCCCAATATCCAATAACAAACTCTAATGCCCAATATCCAATAACAAACTCTAAAGCCCAATATCCAATAACAAAATCTAATGCCCAATATCCAATAACAAACTCTAATGCCCAATATCCAATAACAAAATCTAATGCCCAATATCCAATAACAAACTCTAAAGCCCAATATCCAATAACAAACTCTAAAGCCCAATCTCCAATAACAAAATCTAATGCCCAATATCCAATAACAAACTCTAAAGCCCAATATCCAATAACAAAATCTAATGCCCAATACCCAATAACAAACTCTTCAGCCCAATATCCAATAACAAAATCTAATGCCCAATATCCAATAACAAACTCTAAAGCCCAATATCCAATAACAAACTCTAAAGCCCAATATCCAATAACAAAATCTAATGCCAAATATCCAATAACAAAATCTAATGCCCAATATCCAATAACAAACTCTAATGCCCAATATCCAATAACAAACTCTAAAGCCCAATATCCAATAACAAAATCTAATGCCCAATATCCAATAACAAACTCTAAAGCCCAATATCCAATAACAAACTCTAATGCCCAATCTCCAATAACAAACTCTAATGCCCAATACCCAATAACAAAATCTAATGCCCAATATCCAATAACAAAATCTAATGCCCAATATCCAATAACAAACTCTAATGCCCAATATCCAATAACAAAATCTAATGCCCAATACCCAATAACAAAATCTAATGCCCAATATCCAATAACAAACTCTAATGCCCAATATCCAATAACAAAATCTAATGCCCAATATCCAATAGCTAAATCTGATGCCCAATATCCAATAACAAACTCTAATGCCCAATATCCAATAACAAAATCTAATGCCCAATATCCAATAACAAAATCTAAAGCCCAATATCCAATAACAAAATCTAATGCCCAATATCCAATAACAAACTCTAATGCCCAATATCCAATAACAAAATCTAATGCCCAATATCCAATAACAAACTCTAATGCCCAATATCCAATAACAAAATCTAAAGCCCAATATCCAATAACAAAATCTAATGCCCAATATCCAATAACAAACTCTAATGCCCAATATCCAATAACAAAATCTAATGCCCAATATCCAATAACAAACTCTAAAGCCCAATATCCAATAACAACTCTAATGCCCAATATCCAATAACAAAATCTAATGCCCAATATCCAATAACAAAATCTAAAGCCCAATATCCAATAACAAAATCTAATGCCCAATATCCAATAACAAACTCTAATGCCCAATATCCAATAACAAAATCTAATGCCCAATATCCAATAACAAACTCTAATGCCCAATATCCAATAACAAAATCTAATGCCCAATATCCAATAACAAAATCTAATGCCCAATATCCAATAACAAACTGTAATGCCCAATATCCAATAACAAACTCTAATGCCCAATATCCAATAACAAAATCTAATGCCCAATATCCAATAACAAACTCTCATGCCCAATATCCAATAACAAAATCTAATGCCCAATATCCAATAACAAAATCTCATGCCCAATATCCAATAACAAACTCTAAAGCCCAATATCCAATAACAAACTCTAATGCCCAATATCCAATAACAAAATCTAATGCCCAATATCCAATAACAAACTCTAATGCCCAATATCCAATAACAAAATCTAATGCCCAATATCCAATAACAAACTCTAATGCCAAATATCCAATAACAAAATCTAATGCTCAATATCCAATAACAAACTCTAAAGCCCAATATCCAATAACAAACTCTAATGCCCAATATCCAATAACAAAATCTAATGCCCAATATTCAATAACAAAATCTAATGCCCAATATCCAATAACAAAATCTAATGCCCAATATCCAATAACAAACTGTAATGCCCAATATCCAATAACAAACTCTAATGCCCAATATCCAATAACAAATTCTAATGCCCAATATCCAATAACAAACTCTAATGCCCAATATCCAATAACAAAATCTAATGCCCAATATCCAATAACAAACTCTAATGCCCAATATCCAATAACAAACTCTAAAGCCCAATATCCAATAACAAAATCTAATGCCCAATATCCAATAACAAACTCTAATGCCCAATATCCAATAACAAACTCTAATGCCCAATATCCAATAACAAAATCTAATACCCAATATCCAATAACAAACTCTAATGCCCAATATCCAATAACAAAATCTAATGCCCAATATCCAATAACAAAATCTAATGCCCAATATCCAATAACAAACTCTAATGCCCAATATCCAATAACAAAATCTAATGCCCAATATCCAATAACAAAATCTAATGCCCAATATCCAATAACAAACTCTAAAGCCCAATATCCAATAACAAAATCTAGTGCCCAATATCCAATAACAAAATCTAATGCCCAATATCCAATAACAAAATCTAATGCCCAATATCCAATAACAAACTCTAAAGCCCAATATCCAATAACAAACTCTAATGCCCAATATCCAATAACAAAATCTAATGCCCAATATCCAATAACAAACTCTAAAGCCCAATATCCAATAACAAACTCTAATGCCCAATATCCAATAACAAAATCTAATGCCCAATATCCAATAACAAACTCTAATGCCCAATATCCAATAACAAAATCTAATGCCCAATATCCAATAACAAACTCTAATGCCCAATATCCAATAACAAACTCTAATGCCCAATATCCAATAACAAAATCTAATGCCCAATATCCAATAACAAAATCTAATGCCCAATATCCAATAACAAACTCTAATGCCCAATATCCAATAACAAACTCTGAAGCCCAATATCCAATAACAAAATCTAATGCCCAATATCCAATAACAAACTCTAAAGCCCAATATCCAATAACAAAATCTAATGCCCAATATCCAATAACAAAATCTAATGCCCAATATCCAATAACAAAATCTAATGCCCAATATCCAATAACAAACTCTAAAGCCCAATATCCAATAACAAACTCTAATGCCCAATATCCAATAACAAAATCTAATGCCCAATATCCAATAACAAAATCTAATGCCCAATATCCAATAACAAACTCTAAAGCCCAATATCCAATAACAAACTCTAATGCCCAATATCCAATAACAAAATCTAATGCCCAATATCCAATAACAAACTCTAATGCCCAATATCCAATAACAAAATCTAATGCCCAATATCCAATAACAAACTCTAATGCCCAATATCCAATAACAAAATCTAATGCCCAATATCCAATTACAAACTCTAATGCCCAATATCCAATAACAAAATCTAATGCCCAATATCCAATAACAATCTCTAAAGCCCAATATCCAATAACAAAATCTAATGCCCAATATCCAATAACAAACTCTAATGCCCAATATCCAATAACAAACTCTAATGCCCAATATCCAATAACAAAATCTAATGCCCAATATCCAATAACAAAATCTAATGCCCAATATCCAATAACAAACTCTAAAGCCCAATATCCAATAACAAAATCTAATGCCCAATATCCAATAACAAACTCTAATGCCCAATATCCAATAACAAAATCTAATGCCCAATATCCAATAACAAATATCCAATGCCCAATTTCAATGTCCAATTTCTAATGCGCAATATAAATATCTAATGCTTAATATCCAATGCCGATTACCAATATCTAATGCCCAATTCACAATATCAATATCTAATGTCGAATACCAGATGCCCAATGTCCACGGCACAGTGGCGCAGTGGTTAACACCGCAGCCTCACAGCTCCAGCGACCCGGGTTCAATTCTGGGTACTGCCTGTGTGAAGTTTGCAAGTTCTCCCTGTGTCTGCGTGGGTTTCCTCCGGGTGCTCCGGTTTCCTCCCACATGCCAAAGACTTGCAGGTTGATAGGTTAATTGGCCATTGGCATAAATTGCCCCTAGTATAGGTAGGTGGTAGGGAAATATAGGGACAGGTAGGAATATGGGATTTGTGTAGGATTAGTATAAATGGGTGGTTGATGGTCGGCACAGACTCGGTGGGCCGAAGGGCCTGTTTCAGTGCTGTATCTCTAAACTAAACTAAACTAAACTACTGCCCAATACCCAATATCTAATGCCCAATTCACAATATCAATATCTAATGCTGAATACCAGATGCCCAATGCCCAATATCTAACATCTAATGCCCAATACCCAACAGCAGACTTGGCACTCTTGATTATTTCAGGGGTAATGCAATCCTTTCCAGGGGCTTTTCCACTGGCTGGAGAATCAATGGCATCACTGAGTTCCGATTTTGTTCGTCCAGCTCATCCATGACTGGCAGAGACTGGGCTGCATTGAGGGTGGTCTCAGTGACAATGTTTTCCCTGGAGTACAGTTCTAGGTAGTACTCCACCCAGTGGTCCATTTGCTTGCTTTGGTCAGTGATCGTGTCCCCTGATTTATACTTGAGGTGGGTGGGGGGGCGATACCGCCCTCAATGCAGCCCAGCCTCTACCAGTCATGGATGAGCTGGACAAACAGCCAACAAAATCGGAACTCAGTGATGTCATTGATTCTCTCGCCAGTAGAAAAGCCCCTGGGAAGGACGGCATTACCCCTGAAATAATCAAGACTGCCAAGCCTGCTATACTCTCAGCACTCCATGAATTGCTTTGCCTGTGCTGGGATCAGGGAGCAGTACCACAGGACATGCGTGATGCCAATATCATCACCCTCTATTAGAACAAGGGTGACCGCGGTGACTGCAACAACTACCGTGGAATCTCCCTGCTCAGCAGAGTGGGGAAAGTCTTCGCTCGAGTCATTTTAAACAGACTCCAGAAGCTGGCTGAGTGTGTCTACCCTGAGGCACATCAATATTGGCGACCACGCTCTGGAAGTGGTTCAAGAGTTCACCTACCTAGGCTCAACTATCACCAGTAACCTGTCTCTCGATGCAGAAATCAACAAGCGCATGGGAAAGGAGTCTGCTGCTATGTCCAGATTGGCCAAGAGGCTGTGGGAAAATGGCGCACTGACACAGAACACAAAAGTCCGAGTGTATCAAGCCTGTGTCCTCAGTCCCTTGCTCTACGGCAGCAAGGCCTGGACAACGTATGTCAGCCAAGAGTGACGTCTCAATTCATTCCATCTTCGCTGCCTCCGGAGAAACCTTGGCATCAGGTGGCAGGACCGTATCTCCAACACAGAAGTCCTCGAGGCAGCCAACATCCCCAGCTTATACACCCTACTGAGTCAGCGGCGCTTGAGATGGCTTGGCCATGTGAGCTGCATGGAAGATGGTAGGATCCCCAAGGACATATTGTACAGTGAGCTCGTCACTGGTATCAGACCCACTGGCCATCCATGTCTCTTATTTAAAGACGTCTGCAAATGCGACATGAAGTCCTGTGACATTGATCACAAGTCGTGGGAGTCAGTTACCAGTGATCGCCAGAGCTGGCGGGCAGCCATAAAGGCGGGGCTGAAGAATGGCGAGTCGAAGAGACTTAGCAGTTGGCAGGAAAAAAGACAGAAGCGCAAGGAGAGAGCCAACTGTGTAATAGCCCCGACAAACAAATTTTATCTGCAGCACCTGTGGGAGTGTCTGTCATTCTAGAATTGGCCTTTTTAGCCACTCCAGGCACTGCTTCACAAACCACTGACCACCTCCAGGCGCTTACCCATTGTCTCTCGAGACAAGGAGGCCAAAGAAGGAATACCGAATAACAATATCTAATGCCCAATATCCAATTCTGCATGCCCAATACCCAATATTCAATACCCAATGCCCAATACCTAATTCCCAATGCCCAAACCCAATGCCAATATCTAATATCTAATACCCAATGTCCAATGCCCAATATCTAATACTCAATACTCATATCTGGTGACCAAAACCCAATACCCAATGCACAATACCCAATGCCCAATACCTAATTCCCAATGCCCAAACCCAATGCCAATATCTAATATCTAATACCCAATGTCCAATGCCCAATATCTAATACTCAATACTCATATCTGGTGACCAAAACCCAATACCCAATGCACAATACCCAGAACCAATATCTAATGCCCAATGCCTAATACCAATATGATATACCCCATCTTCTTTGGGCCTCCTTATCTCGAGAGACAATGGATACGCGCCTGGAGGTGGTCAGTGGTTTGTGAAGCAGCGCCTGGAGTGGCTATAAAGGCCAATTCTGGAGTGACAGGCTCTTCCACAGGTGCTGCAGAGAAATTTGTTTGTTGGGGCTGTTGCACAGTTGGCTCTCCCCTTGCGCCTCTGTCTTTTTTCCTGCCAACTACTAAGTCTCTTCGACTCGCCACAATTTAGCCCTGTCTTTATGGCTGCCCGCCAGCTCTGGCGAATGCTGGCAACTGACTCCCACGACTTGTGATCAATGTCACACGATTTCATGTCGCGTTTGCAGACGTCTTTATAACGGAGACATGGACGGCCGGTGGGTCTGATACCAGTGGCGAGCTCGCTGTACAATGTGTCTTTGGGGATCCTGCCATCTTCCATGCGGCTGACATGGCCAAGCCATCTCAAGCGCCGCTGACTCAGTAGTGTGTATAAGCTGGGGATGTTGGCCGCTTTAAGGACTTCTGTGTTGGAGATATAGTCCTGCCACCTGATGCCAAGTATTCTCCGAAGGCAGCGAAGATGGAATGAATTGAGACGTCGCTCTTGGCTGGCATACGTTGTCCAGGCCTCGCTGCCGTAGAGCAAGGTACTGAGGACACAGGCCTGATACACTCGGACTTTTGTGTTCCGTGTCAGTGCGCCATTTTCCCACACTCTTTTGGCCAGTCTGAACATAGCAGTGGAAGCCTTACCCATGCGCTTGTTGATTTCTGCATCTAGAGACAGGTTACTGGTGATAGTTGAGCCTAGGTAGGTGAACTCTTGAACCACTTCCAGAGCGTGGTCGCCAATATTGATGGATGGAGCATTTCTGACATCCTGCCCCATGATGTTCGTTTTCTTGAGGCTGATGGTTAGGCCAAATTCACATAGACAGAGCTTCCCCTCAGCGGCCATGGGAGACTGGGAATCAGAACACCTCCCTTCCCTCAGTGTCCCAGGGTGGGGGGCAGCAGGGGGTCCGCTGGGTTTCCCCAAAGATTGTCCCAATCAGCCACTAGAGGGAGATTGGAAGCATGCACAGGGCCAATACTCAATACCAATACCCATACCTAATACCCAATACCCAATACCAATATCTAATGCCCAATACCCAACACCTAAAACACAATACCAATATCTAATCCCCACTACCCAATCCCAATGCCAATACTATCTAATGCCCAATATCCAATACCCAATACTGAATACCCAATATCTAATGCCCAGTACCCAATGCCCAAAGCAATAACTAATACCCAATACCCTATAACAATATCTAATGCCCATACATGATGCCCAATACCAATATCTGACACCCAATACCAAAACCTAATGCCCAATGCCCATATCAATATCTAATACCTAATACTCAATACCCAATAGCAATATCTAATGTCCAATACCTCATTCCCATTAGATTGAGGGTGGGTAATATCCATGGTCTCCTGTCTCAGGAGAATGTGTGTGACTCACTGAGCTATTACTGCTGCTAATGTGGCCCTGTGCATGCTTCCAATCTCCCTCTAGTGGCTGATTGGGACAATCTTTGGGGAAACCCAGCGGACCCCCTGCTGCCCCCCACCCTGGGACACTGAGGGAAGGGAGGTGTTCTGATTCCCAGTCTCCCATGGCCGCTGAGGGGAAGCTCTGTCTATGTGAATGAGTGGTGCTCGGGTCTGACTCCTACCTGAAGCCGGATTTCTTTCTCCACATCTTTCCTCTTCACCTCCTTCTCCAGTTCCACATCATGTTGCTGCCTCAAGTTGGTAGACTCATCACGCTCTTTCCACACAGCTGGGAGAAAGTGACATTCCTGTTAAACTGCAGGGAAGTTGCCAGGTGATGAACATGATTGTATTGCATTTTATTCACGATTTTACTTTTCTCTAATCCGGCAGCGTTTCCTGAAGGCTCAGACTTTCACTGTCCTTTGGGTTACCCAGGAACACTCACTGTGACAGCTCATTTCACCCAGGGCTTTGGTATCCTCACTACACCCACACATCCTGGAACTAACTGGTTAGACACTGAGACCTGTTAAAGTGACCCTCACACTGATCAGCCAACAGTCTGTGGGTGGTCTGGGGCCTTGTCCTTCCACCTTACCTATCGGAAGTTCCATGTGAAAGTAACAGTACACAGTGACACACAGCACATTCTCACTCTCAGCTCCTTACTTGTATAGATTTTGTTGCCCTCAATGATGTCTGGCAAGAAATAGGAGACACCCTCCGGTTTAGCCTGGAGTTTAAGAACAGAAAGAGAGACCAATTAACATTTATTTCTCTGGACTCAATTATAAGAGCTACTAAAAGAGATTATGAAAGGAAATTGGCAAGGGACATCAAAATCAATAAGAAATGTTATAGTTACATAAAGGGAAAGTGGGTGGTCAAGAGCAATGTCGGCCCACTAAAAGCTGAAACTGGAGATATTGTCATTGATAATGGGGAAATGGCAGACATGTTGAACAATTACTTTGCCTCAGTATTTACAGTTGAAAAGGAGGATAACTTGCCGGAAGTCCCGAAAAAATTAATAGCCGATAGGGGACAGGGACTTAATACAATTAATGTAAGTAAAACATCAGTAACAAGGAAATTAATGGAACTAAAGAGTGAGAAATCCCCAGGACCTAACGGTTTCCATCCGAGGGTGTTAAAGGAAGTAGGGGAGCACATTGTAGATGCCCAAACTATAGTCTTTCAGAGTTCCCTAGATTCAGGAGTGGTCCCTCTGGATTGGAAAGTTGCACATGTCACTCCACTTTTTAAGAAGGGTGAAAGGGGGAACCAAGGAACTTACAGACCAGTTAGCCTGACATCTGTGGTGGGCAAGTTGCTGGAGTCCTATATATTACACAATGTGTACGATGGAGAGTACTGTCCTGTGTATTATACACAGCGCATACAAAGGAGTGTACTGTCCTGTGTATTATACACAGCGTACAGTGGAGTTTACTGTCCTGTGTATTATACACAGCGCGTACGGTGGAGCTGACTGTCCTGTGTATTATGCACAGCACGTACGGTGGAGCTGACTGTCCTGTGTATTATGCACAGAACATACGGTGGAGCATGCTGTCCTGTGTATTATACGCAGCGCGTACGGTGGAGCGTGCTGTCCTGTGTATTATTCACAGCATGTAGGGTGGAGCATGCTGTCCTTTGTATTATACACAGTGCGTACAATGGAGCGTGCTGTCCTGGATATTATACGCAGCATGTAGGGTGGAGCATGCTGTCCTGTGTATTATACACAGCGCTTACAGTGGAGCATGCTGTCCTGTGTATTATATACAGCGCGTAGGATGCAGCATGCCGTCCTGTGTATTATACACATCACGTAGGGAGGAGTGTGCCGTCCTGTGTATTATACGCAGCTCATACAGTGTAGCGTACTGTCCTGTGTATTATACGCAGTGCGTAGGGTGGAACCTGCTGTCCTGTGTATTATACACAGCGCATATGGTGGAGAGCACCATCCTGTGTGTTATACACAGCGCGTACAGTGGAGCACGCCGTCCTGTGTATTATACACCGCGTACAGTGGAGCATGCTGTCCTGTGTATTATACGCAGAGCGTAGGGTGGAACATGCTGTCCTGTGTATTATACTCAGTGCGTACGGTGGAGCGTGCTGTCCTATGCATTATACACAGCGTGTAGGATGCAGTGCACTGTCCTGTGCATTATACGCAGTGTGTAGGGTGGAGCGCACTGTCCTGCATATTATACACAGCACGTATGGTGGTGCGTGCTGTCATGTGTATTATACACAGCGTGTAGGGTGGAGCGTGCTGTCCTGTGTATTATACACAGCGCGTATGGTGGAGATCTCTGTTCTGTGTATTATACACAGCACGTATGGTGGAGCACACTGCCCTGTACATTATACACAGCGCATAAGGTGGAGTGTGCTGTCCTGTGTTTTATAAACAGCATACAGTGGAGTTTACTGTCCTGTGTGTTATGTACAGCACGTATGGTGTAGCTGAATGTCCTGTGTATTATACGCAGCACGTACGGTAGAGCATGCTGTCCTGTGTATTATACACAGCGCGTACGCTGGAGTGTGCTGTCCTGTGTATTATACAAACTGCGTAGGGTGGCACGTACTGTCCTATATTATATGCAGCATGTAGGGTGGAGCGTGCTGTCCTGTGTATTATACACAGCGCGTACGCTGGAGTGTGCTGTCCTGTGTATTATACAAACTGCGTAGGGTGGCACGTACTGTCCTATATTATATGCAGCATGTAGGGTGGAGCGTGCTGTCCTGTGTATTATACACAGCGTGTAGGGTGGAGCGTGCTGTCCTGTGTATTATACACAGCGCGTATGGTGGTGATCTCTGTTCTGTGTATTATACACAGCACGTATGGTGGAGCACACTGCCCTGTACATTATACACAGCGCATAAGGTGGAGTGTGCTGTCCTGTGTTTTATAAACAGCATACAGTGGAGTTTACTGTCCTGTGTGTTATGTACAGCACGTATGGTGTAGCTGAATGTCCTGTGTATTATACGCAGCACGTACGGTAGAGCATGCTGTCCTGTGTATTATACACAGCGCGTACGCTGGAGTGTGCTGTCCTGTGTATTATACAAACTGCGTAGGGTGGCACGTACTGTCCTATATTATATGCAGCATGTAGGGTGGAGCGTGCTGTCCTGTGTATTATACACAGCACGTAGGGAGGAGTGTGCCGTCCTGTGCATTATACGCAGCTCATACGGTGTAGCATACTGTCCTGTGTATTATACGCAGTGCGTAGGGTGGAACCTGCTGTCCTGTGTATTATACACAGCGCATATGGTGGAGAGCACCATCCTGTGTGTTATACACAGCGTGTACGGTGGAGCACGCCGTCCTGTGTATTATACACAGCGCGTACAGTGGAGCATGCTGTCCTGTGTATTATACGCAGAGCGTAGGTTGGAACATGCTGTCCTGTGTATTATACTCAGTGCGTACGGTGGAGAGTGCTGTCCTATGCATTATACACAGCGTGTAGGATGCAGTGCACTGTCCTGTGCATTATACGCAACACGTCAGGAGGAGTGTGCCGTCCTGTGTATTATACGCAGCGTGTAGGATGCAGTGCACTGTCCTGTGCATTATACGCAACACATAGGGAGGGGTGTGCTGTCCTGTGTATTATACACAGCACGTATGGTGGAGTGTACTGTCCAGTGTATTATACACAGATCCTATGGTGGAGTGTACTCTCCTGTGTATTATACACAGCGTGTACAGTGGAGTGTACTGTCCTGTGTATTATACACAGCACGTACGGTGGAGTGTACTGTACTGTGTATTATACACAGCATGTACGGTGGAATGTACTGTCCTGTGTATTGTACACAGCACGTACAGTGGAGTGTACTCTCCTGTGTATTATACACAGCACATACTATGGAGCGCACTGTCCTGTGTATTATACACAGCATGTAGGGTGGAGCGCACTGTCCTGTGTATTATACACAGCGCGTATGGTGGAGCACAATGTCCTGTGTATAGTACACAGCTCCAAGGGTAGAGTGCACTGTCCTGTGTAATATACACAGTGCGTACAGTGGAGCGCACTGTCCTGCACATTATACACAGCATGTACGGTGGAGCGCACTGTCCTGCACATTATACACAGCGCGTACGGTGGAGCGCACCGTCCTGTGTATTATACACAGCGCCTAGAGTGGAGCGTGCTTCCATGTGTGTTATGCACAGCACGTAAAATGGAGCATGCTGTCCTGTGAATTATACACAGTGCGTACGGTGGAGTGCTGTACTGCATATTATACACAGCACGTACGGTGGAGTGTTGTCCTGTGTATTATACACAGTGTGTACAGTGGAGCACAAAGTCCTGTGTATTGTACACAGCTCCTCGTGCAGATTGCACTATCCTGCATATTATACACAGTGTGTACGGTGGAGCGCACTGTCCTGCATATTATACACAGCACGTACGGTGGAGCACACTGTCCTGCATATTATACACAGCATGTACGGTGGAGCGCACTGTCCTGCATATTATCCACAGCATGTACGGTGGAGCGCACTGTCCTGCATATTATACACAGCACGTACGGTGGAGCACAATGTCCTCCATATAATACACAGCATGTACGGTGGAGCGCACTGTCCTGCATATTATACACAGCACGTACAGTGGAGCGCACTGTCCTGCATATTATACACAGCACGTACGGTGGAGCACAATGTCCTGCATATTATACACAGCACATACGGTGGAGCGCACAGTCCTGCATATTATACACAGCACGTATGGTGGAGCGCACTGTCCTGTGTATTATACTCAGCGTGTATGGTGGAGATCTCTGTTCTGTGTATTATACACAGCGCGTATGGTGGAGCACACTGTCCTGTACATTATACACAGCGCATAAGGTGGAGTGTGCTGTCCTGTGTTTTATAAACAGCATACAGTGGAGTTTACTGTCCTGTGTGTTATGTACAGCACGTATGGTGTAGCTGAATGTCCTGTGTATTATACGCAGCACGTACGGTAGAGCATGCTGTCCTGTGTATTATACACAGCGCGTACGCTGGAGTGTGCTGTCCTGTGTATTATACAAACTGCGTAGGGTGGCACGTACTGTCCTATATTATATGCAGCATGTAGGGTGGAGCGTGCTGTCCTGTGTATTATACGCAGCGCGTAGGGTGGAACATGCTGTCCTGTGTATTATACACAGCGCGTAGGGAGGAGTGTGCCGTCCTGTGCATTATACGCAGCTCATACGGTGTAGCATACTGTCCTGTGTATTATACGCAGTGCGTAGGGTGGAACCTGCTGTCCTGTGTATTATACACAGCGCATATGGTGGAGAGCACCATCCTGTGTGTTATACACAGCGTGTACGGTGGAGCACGCCGTCCTGTGTATTATACACAGCGCGTACAGTGGAGCATGCTGTCCTGTGTATTATACGCAGAGCGTAGGTTGGAACATGCTGTCCTGTGTATTATACTCAGTGCGTACGGTGGAGAGTGCTGTCCTATGCATTATACACAGCGTGTAGGATGCAGTGCACTGTCCTGTGCATTATACGCAACACGTCAGGAGGAGTGTGCCGTCCTGTGTATTATACGCAGCGTGTAGGATGCAGTGCACTGTCCTGTGCATTATACGCAACACATAGGGAGGGGTGTGCTGTCCTGTGTATTATACACAGCACGTATGGTGGAGTGTACTGTCCAGTGTATTATACACAGATCCTATGGTGGAGTGTACTCTCCTGTGTATTATACACAGCGTGTACAGTGGAGTGTACTGTCCTGTGTATTATACACAGCACGTACGGTGGAGTGTACTGTACTGTGCATTATACACAGCATGTACGGTGGAATGTACTGTCCTGTGTATTGTACACAGCACGTACAGTGGAGTGTACTCTCCTGTGTATTATACACAGCACATACTATGGAGCGCACTGTCCTGTGTATTATACACAGCATGTAGGGTGGAGCGCACTGTCCTGTGTATTATACACAGCGCGTATGGTGGAGCACAATGTCCTGTGTATAGTACACAGCTCCAAGGGTAGAGTGCACTGTCCTGTGTAATATACACAGTGCGTACAGTGGAGCGCACTGTCCTGCACATTATACACAGCATGTACGGTGGAGTGCACTGTCCTGCACATTATACACAGCGCGTACGGTGGAGCGCACCGTCCTGTGTATTATACACAGCGCCTAGAGTGGAGCGTGCTTCCATGTGTGTTATGCACAGCACGTAAAATGGAGCATGCTGTCCTGTGAATTATACACAGTGCGTACGGTGGAGTGCTGTACTGCATATTATACACAGCACGTACGGTGGAGTGTTGTCCTGTGTATTATACACAGTGTGTACAGTGGAGCACAAAGTCCTGTGTATTGTACACAGCTCCTCGTGCAGATTGCACTATCCTGCATATTATACACAGCGTGTACGGTGGAGCGCACTGTCCTGCATATTATACACAGCACGTACGGTGGAGCACACTGTCCTGCATATTATACACAGCATGTACGGTGGAGCGCACTGTCCTGCATATTATACACAGCATGTACGGTGGAGCGCACTGTCCTGCATATTATACACAGCACGTACGGTGGAGCACAATGTCCTCCATATAATACACAGCATGTACGGTGGAGCGCACTGTCCTGCATATTATACACAGCACGTACAGTGGTGCGCACTGTCCTGCATATTATACACAGCACGTACGGTGGAGCACAATGTCCTGCATATTATACACAGCACATACGGTGGAGCGCACAGTCCTGCATATTATACACAGCACGTACGGTGGAGCGCACTGTCCTGTGTATTATACTCAGCGCGTATGGTGGAGATCTCTGTTCTGTGTATTATACACAGCGCGTATGGTGGAGCACACTGTCCTGTACATTATACACAGCGCATAAGGTGGAGTGTGCTGTCCTGTGTTTTATAAACAGCATACAGTGGAGTTTACTGTCCTGTGTGTTATGTACAGCACGTATGGTGTAGCTGAATGTCCTGTGTATTATACGCAGCACGTACGGTAGAGCATGCTGTCCTGTGTATTATACACAGCGCATACACTGGAGCGTGCTGTCCTGTGTATTATACGCAGCGCGTAGGGTGGAACATGCTGTCCTGTGTATTATACACAGCGCGTAGGGAGGAGTGTGCCATCCTGTGTATTATACGCAGCTCATACGGTGTAGCATACTGTCCTGTGTATTATATGCAGTGCATAGGGTGGAACCTGCTGTCCTGTGTATTATACACAGCGCATATGGTGGAGAGCACCATCCTGTGTGTTATACACAGCGTGTACGGTGGAGCACGCCGTCCTGTGTATTATACACAGCGCGTACAGTGGAGCATGCTGTCCTGTGTATTATACGCAGAGCGTAGGTTGGAACATGCTGTCCTGTGTATTATACTCAGTGCGTACGGTGGAGCGTGCTGTCCTATGCATTATACACAGCGTGTAGGATGCAGTGCACTGTCCTGTGCATTATACGCAACACGTCGGGAGGAGTGTGCCGTCCTGTGTATTATACGCAGTGTGTAGGATGCAGTGCACTGTCCTGTGCATTATACGCAACACATAAGGAGGGGTGTGCCGTCCTGTGTATTATACACAGCTCATACGGTGTAGCATACTGTCCTGTGTATTATACGCAGAGCGTAGGGTGGAACATGCTGTCCTGTGTATTATACTCAGTGCATACGGTGGAGCGTGCTGTCCTATGCATTATACACAGCGTGTAGGATGCAGTGCACTGTCCTGTGCATTATACGCAACACGTCGGGAGGAGTGTGCCGTCCTGTGTATTATACGCAGTGTGTCGGATGCAGTGCACTGTCCTGTGCATTATACGCAACACATAAGGAGGGGTGTGCCGTCCTGTGTATTATACACAGCTCATATGGTGTAGCGTACTGTCCTGTGTATTATACGCAGTGTGTAGGGTGGAACCTGCTGTCCTGTGTCTTATACACAGCACGTATGGTGGAGCGTGCTGTTCTATGCATTATACATAGCGTGTAGGGTGCAGTGCACTGTCCTGTGCATTATACGCAACACGTAGTGAGGAGTGTGCTGTCCTGTGTATTATACACAGTGCATACGGTGGAGTGTACTGTCCTGTGTATTATACACAGATCCTATGGTGGAGTGTACTCTCCTGTGTATTATACACAGCGTGTACAGTGGAGTGTACTGTCCTGTGTATTATACACAGCATGTACGGTGGAGTGTACTGTACTGTGTATTATACACAGCTTGTACGGTGGAATGTACTGTCCTGTGTATTGTACACAGCACATACGGTGGAGTGTACTGTCCTGTGTATTATACACAGCACGTACTATGGAGCGCACTGTCCTGTGTATTATACACAGCATGTAGGGTGGAGCGCACTGTCCTGTGTATTATACACAGCGCGTATGGTGGAGCACAATGTCCTGTGTATAGTACACAGCTCCAAGGGTAGAGTGCACTGTCCTGTGTAATATACACAGTGCGTACAGTGGAGCGCACTGTCCTGCACATTATACACAGTGCGTACGGTGGAGCGCACTGTCCTGTGTATTATACACAGCGCCTAGAGTGGAGCGTGCTTCCATGTGTGTTATACACAGCACGTAAAATGGAGCATGCTGTCCTGTGAATTATACACAGCGCATACGGTGGAGTGCTGTACTGCATATTATACACAGCACGTACGGTGGAGTGTTGTCCTGTGTATTATACACAGTGTGTACAGTGGAGCACAAAGTCCTGTGTATTGTACACAGCTCCTCGTGCAGATTGCACTATCCTGCATATTATACACAGCGTGTATGGTGGAGCGCACTGTCCTGCATATTATACACAGCATGTATGGTGGAGCGCACTGTCCTGCATATTATACACAGCACGTACAGTGGAGCGCACTGTCCTGCATGTTATACACAGCACGTACGGTGGAGCACAATGTCCTGCATATTATACACAGCACATACAGTGGAGCGCACAGTCCTGCATATTATACACAGCACGTACGGTGGAGCGCACTGTCCTGTGTATTATACACAGCGCGTATAGTGGTGCGTGCTGTCCTGTGTATTATACACAGCGCGTATGGTGGTGCGTGCTGTCATGTGTATTATACACAGCGTGTAGGGTGGAGCGTGCTGTCCTGTGAATTATACACAGCGCGTATGGTGGAGATCTCTGTCCTGTGTATTATACATAGCGCGTATGGTGGAGCACACTGCCCTGTACGTTATACACAGCGCATAAGGTGGTGTGTGCTGTCCTGTGTTTTATAAACAGCATACAGTGGAGTTTACTGTCCTGTGTGTTATACACAGCACGTATGGTGGCATGTACTGTCCTTTGTATTATGCACAGCACGTATGGTGTAGCTGAATGTCCTGTGTATTATACGCAGCACGTACGGTGGAGTGTGCTGTCCTGTGTATTATACAAACTGTGTAGGGTGGCGCGTACTGTCCTATATTATATGCAGCATGTAGGATGGAGCATGCTGTCCTGTGTATTATACGCAGCGCGTAGGGTGGAACATGCTGTCCTGTGTATTATACACAGCGCGTACGGTGGAGCGCGCAGTCCTGTGTATTATACACAGCACGTATGGTGGAGTGCTGTACTGCATATTATACACAGCACGTATGGTGGAGTGTTGTCCTGTGTATTATACAGAGCGCCTATGGTGGAGCGTGCTTCTAAGTGTGTTATACACAGCATGTAGGGTGGAATGCGCTGTCCTGTGTATTATACACAGCGCGTACGGTGGAGCGTGTTGTCCTGTGTGTTATACACAGCATGTAAGATGGAGCGTGCTGTCCTGTGAATTATACACAGCGCGTAAGGTGGAGCTGACTGTCCTGTGTATTATGCACAGCACGTACGGTGGAGCATGCTGTCCTGTGTATTATACACAGCGCGTATGGTGGAGCGTGCTGTCCTGTGTATTATTCACAGCATGTAGGGTGGAGCATGCTGTCCTGTGTATTATACACAGCGCTTACAGTGGAGCATGCTGTCCTGTGTATTATATGCAGCGCGTAGGGTGGAGCATGCCGTCCTGTGTATTATACACATCACGTAGGGAGGAGTGTGCCGTCCTGTGTATTATACGCAGCTCATACGGTGTAGCGTACTGTCCTGTGTATTATACACAGCATGTAGGGTGGAACCTGCTGTCCTGTGTGTTATACACAGCGCGTACGGTGGAGCACGCCGTCCTGTGTATTATATGCAGAGCGTAGGGTGGAACATGCTGTCCTGTGTATTATACACAGCGTGTAGGATGCAGTGCACTGTCCTGTGCATTATACGCAGCGCGTCGGGTGGAGCGTGCTGTCATGTGTATTATACACAGCGTGTAGGGAGGAGTGTGCTGTCCTGTGTATTATACAGAGCGCGTATGGTGGAGATCTCTGTCCTGTGTATTATACATAGCGCGTATGGTGGAGCAAACTGCCCTGTACATTATACACAGTGCATAAGGTGGAGTGTGCTGTCCTGTGTTTTATAAACAGCATACAGTAGAGTTTAATGTCCTGTGTATTATACACAGCACGTACGGTGGAGCGCGCTGTCCTGTGTATTATACACAGTGCGTACGGTGGAGCGCACTGTCCTGTGTATTATACACAGCGCCTATAGTGGAGCGTGCTTCCATGTGTGTTATACACAGCATGTAGGGTGGAATGCGCTGTCCAGTGTATTATACACCGCGCGTACTGTGGAGCGTGTTGTCCTGTGTGTTATACACAGCATGTAAGATGGAGCATGCTGTCCTGTGTATTATACACAGTGTGTACATTGGAGCACAAAGTCCTGTGTATTGTACACAGCTCCTAGGGTAGAGTGCACTGTCCTGCATATTATACACAGTGCGTACGGTGGAGCACACTGTCCTGTGTACTATGCACAGCACGTATGGTGGAGCGCACTGTCCTGTGTGTTATACACAGCATGTAGGGTGGAGCGCACTGTCCTGTGTATTATACACAGCGCGTATGGTGGAGCACAATGTCCTGTGTATCGTACACAGCTCCAAGGGTAGAGTGCACTGTCCTGTGTAATATACACAGTGCGTACAGTGGAGCGCACTGTCCTGCACATTATACACAGCGTGTACGGTGGAGCGCACTGTCCTGTGTATTATACACAGCGCCTAGAGTGGAGCGTGCTTCCATGTGTGTTATACACAGCATGTAGGGTGGAATACGCTGTCCTGTGAATTATACACAGCGCGTACTGTGGAGCGTGTTGTCCTGTGTGTTATACACAGCATGTAAGATGGAGCACACTGTCCTGTGTATTATGCACAGCACGTATGGTGGAGCGCACTGTCCTGTGTATTATACACAGCATGTAGGGTGGAGCACACTGTCCTGTGTATTATACACAGCGCGTATGGTGGAGCACAATGTCCTGCACATTATTCACAGCGTGTACAGTGGAGCATGCTGTCCTGTGTATTATACGCAGAGCGTAGGGTGGAGCATGCTGTCCTGTGTATTATGCACAGCACATATGGTGTAGCTGAATGTCCTGTGTATTATATGCAGCACGTACTGTAGAGCATGCTGTCCTGTGTATTATACACAGCGCATACGGTGGAGTGTGCTGTCCTGTGTATTATACAAAATGCGTAGGGTGGCGCGTACTGTCCTATATTATATGCAGCATGTAGGGTGGAGCGTGCTGTCCTGTGTATTATGCACAGCACATATGGTGTAGCTGAATGTCCTGTGTATTATACACAGCGCTTACAGTGGAGCATGCTGTCCTGTGTATTATACGCAGCGCATAGGGTGGAGCGCACTGTCCTGTGTATTATGCACAGCACGTATGGTGGAGCGCACTGTCCTGTGTATTATACACAGCATGTAGGGTGGAGTGTTGTCCTGTGAATTATACACAGCACGTATGGTGGAGTGTTGTCCTGTGAATTATACACAGCCTGTACGGTGGAGCGTGCTGTCCTGTGTATTATACACAGCGCGTACATTGGAGCACAAAGTCCTGTGTATTGTACACAGCTCCTAGGGTAGAGTGCACTGTCCTGCATATTATACACAGTGCGTACGGTGGAGCACACTGTCCTGTGTATTATGCACAGCACGTATGGTGGAGCGCACTGTCCTGTGTATTATACACAGCATGTAGGGTGGAGCACACTGTCCTGTGTATTATACACAGCGCGTATGGTGGAGCACAATGTCCTGCACATTATACACAGCGCGTACGGTGGAGCGCACTGTCCTGTGTATTATACACAGCGCCTAGAGTGGAGCGTGCTTCCATGTGTGTTATACACAGCATGTAGGTGGAGTGCGCTGTCCTGTGTATTATACGCAGTGCATACTGTGGAACGTGCTGTCCTGTGTGTTATACACAGCACGTAAAATGGAGCATGCTATCCTGTGAATTATACACAGCGCGTATGGTGGAGCGTGCTGTCCTGTGTATTATACACAGTGTGTACAGTGGAGCACAAAGTCCTGTGTATTGTACACAGCTCCTTGTGCAGAGTGCACTATCCTGTATATTATACACAGCACGTACGGTGGAGCGCACTGTCCTGCATATTATACACAGCACATACAGTGGAGCGCACTGTCCTGCATATTATACACAGCACATATGGTGGAGCGCACTGTCCTGCATATTATACACAGCTCGTATGGTGCAGCGCACTGTCCTGCATATTATACACAGCACGTACGGTGGAGCACAATGTCCTGCATATTATACACAGCACGTACGGTGGAGCACACTGTCCTGCATATTATACACAGCACGTACGGTGGAGCGCACTGTCCTGTGTATTATACACAGCCCGTACGGTGGAGTGCTGTCCTGCATATTATACAGCGCATGTATGGTGGAGCGCACTGTCCTGCTTATTATACACAGCACATATGGTGGAGTGCTGTCCTGCGTATTATACACAGTGCATACGGTGGAACGCACTGTCCTGTGTATTCTACGCAGCATGTAAGGTGGAGCGCACTGTCCTGTGTAATAAACACAGCGCGTACGGTGGAGCGCACTGTCCTGTGTATTATACACAGCGCGTATGGTGGAGCATGCTGTCCTGTGTAATAAACACAGCGCGTACGGTGGAGTGGACTGTCCTGTGTATTATACACAGCACATACAGTGGAGTGCTGTCCTGTGAATTATACGCAGTGTGTATGGTGGAGCGTGCTGTCCTGTGTAATATACACAGCGCGTACGTTGGAGTGCACTGTCCTGTGTATTATACACAGCACGTACAGTGGAGTGCTGTCCTGTGAATTATACACAGCACATATGGTGGAGCGCACTGTCCTGTGTAATATACACAGCGCGTACGGTGGAGCGCACTGTCCTGTGTAATATACACAGCGCGTACGGTGGAGTGCACTGTCCTGTGTATTATACACAGCACGTACAGTGGAGTGCTGTCCTGTGTATTATACACAGTGCGTATGGTGGAGTGTTGTCCTGTGTATTATACACAGCGCGTGCGGTGGCGTGTTGTCCTATGTATTATACACAGCGCCAATAGTGGAGAACGCTGTCCTTTGCATTATACACAGCGTGTATGGTGGAGCGTGCTGTCCTGTGCATTATACACAGCGCGTACAGTGGATTACTGTCCTGTCAATTATACACAGCGTGTACAGTGGAGCGCGCTGTCCTGTGTATTATACACAGCGCGTACGGTGGTGTGTGCTGTCCTGTGTGTTATACACAGCACGTAAGGTGGAGCATGCTGTCCTGTGTATTATACACAGCATGTACGGTGGTATTGTCCTGTGAATTATACACAGCACGTACGGTGGAGTGTACTGTCCTGTATATTATACACAGCACATACGGTGGAGTGTACTGTCCTGTGTATTATGCACAGCACGTATGGTGGAGCGCACTGTCCTGTGTCTTATACACAGCATGTAGGGTGGAGTGTTGTCCTGTGAATTATACACAGCGCGCATGGTGGAGTGTGCTGTCCTGAGTATTATACAGAGCGCGCACGGTGGAGTGTGCTGTCCTGTGTATTATACACAGCGCGCACGGTGGAGTGTGCTGTCCTGTGTATTATACACAGCATGTAGGGTGGAGTGTTGTCCTGTGAATTATACACAGCACGTACGGTGGAGCGTGCTGTCCTGTGTATTATACACAGCGCGTACATTGGAGCACAAAGTCCTGTGTATTGTACACAGCTCCTAGGGTAGAGTGCACTGTCCTGCATATTATACACAATGCGTACGGTGGAGCGCACTGTCCTGTGTATTATGCACAGCACGTATGGTGGAGCGCACTGTCCTGTGTATTATACACAGCATGTAGGGTGGAGCGCACTGTCCTGTGTATTATACACAGCGCGTATGGTGGAGCACAATGTCCTGCACATTATACACAGCGCGTACGGTGGAGCGCACTGTCCTGTGTATTATACACAGCGCCTAGAGTGGAGCGTGCTTCCATGTGTGTTATACACAGCATGTAGGGTGGAGTGCGCTGTCCTGTGTATTATACGCAGTGCATACTGTGGAGTGTGCTGTCCTGTGTGTTATACACAGCACGTAAAATGGAGCATGCTATCCTGTGAATTATACACAGCATGTACAGTGGAGTGCTGTACTGCGTATTATACACAGCACGTACGGTGGAGTGTTGTCCTGTGAATTATACACAGTGCGTATGGTGGAGCGTGCTGTCCTGTGTATTATACACAGTGTGTACAGTGGAGCACAAAGTCCTGTGTATTGTACACAGCTCCTCGTGCAGAGTGCACTATCCTGTATATTATACACAGCACGTACGGTGGAGTGCACTGTCCTGCATATTATATACAGCACATACAGTGGAGCGCACTGTCCTGCATATTATACACAGCACGTACGGTGGAGCACACTGTCCTGCATATTATACACAGCACGTACGGTGGAGCACACTGTTCTGCATATTATACACAGCACGTACGGTGGAGCACAATGTCCTGCATATTATACACAGCACGTACGGTGGAGCACACTGTCCTGTGTATAGTACACAGCTCCAAGGGTAGAGTGCACTGTCCTGTGTAATATACACAGTGCGTACAGTGGAGCGCACTGTCCTGCACATTATACACAGTGCGTACGGTGGAGCGCACTGTCCTGTGTATTATACACAGCGCCTAGAGTGGAGCGTGCTTCCATGTGTGTTATACACAGCACGTAAAATGGAGCATGCTGTCCTGTGAATTATACACAGCGCATACGGTGGAGTGCTGTACTGCATATTATACACAGCACGTACGGTGGAGTGTTGTCCTGTGTATTATACACAGTGTGTACAGTGGAGCACAAAGTCCTGTGTATTGTACACAGCTCCTCGTGCAGATTGCACTATCCTGCATATTATACACAGCGTGTACGGTGGAGCGCACTGTCCTGCATATTATACACAGCATGTACGGTGGAGCGCACTGTCCTGCATATTATACACAGCACGTACGGTGGAGCACACTGTCCTGTGTATTATACGCAGCACGTACGGTGGAGTGTGCTGTCCTGTGTATTATACAAACTGCGTAGGGTGGCGCGTACTGTCCTATATTATATGCAGCATGTAGGATGGAGCATGCTGTCCTGTGTATTATACGCAGCGCGTAGGGTGGAACATGCTGTCCTGTGTATTATACACAGCGCGTACGGTGGAGCGCGCCGTCCTGTGTATTATACACAGCACGTATGGTGGAATGCTGTACTGCATATTATACACAGCACGTACGGTGGAGTGTTGTCCTGTGTATTATACACAGCGCGTATGGTGGAGCGTGCTGTCCTGTGCATTATACACAGCGCGCACGGTGGAGTATGCTGTCCTGTGTATTATACATAGCGCGCATGGTGGAGTGGACTGTCCTGTGTATTATACACAGCACATACAGTGGAGTGCTGTCCTGTGAATTATACGCAGTGCGTATGGTGGAGCGTGCTGTCCTGTGTAATATACACAGTGCGTACGGTGGAGTGCACTGTCCTGTGTATTATACACAGCACGTACAGTGGAGTGCTGTCCTGTGAATTATACACAGTGCGTATGGTGGAGCGCACTGTCCTGTGTAATATACACAGCGCGTACGGTGGAGCGCACTGTCCTGTGTATTATACACAGCGCGTACAGTGGAGTGCTGTCCTGTGTATTATACACAGTGCGTATGGTGGAGTGTTGTCCTGTGTATTATACACAGCGCGTGCGGTGGCGTGTTGTCCTATGTATTATACACAGCGCCAATAGTGGAGAACGCTGTCCTTTGCATTATACACAGCGCGTATGGTGGAGCGTGCTGTCCTGTGCATTATACACAGCGCGTACAGTGGATTACTGTCCTGTCAATTATACACAGCGTGTACAGTGGAGCGTGCTGTCCTGTGTATTATACACAGCGCGTACGGTGGTGTGTGCTGTCCTGTGTGTTATACACAGCACGTAAGGTGGAGCATGCTGTCCTGTGTATTATACACAGCATGTACGGTGGTATTGTCCTGTGAATTATACACAGCACGTACGGTGGAGTGTACTGTCCTGTGTATTATGCACAGCACGAATGGTGGAGGGCACTGTCCTGTGTCTTATACACAGCAAGTAGGGTGGAGTGTTGTCCTGTGAATTATACACAGCGCGCATGGTGTAGTGTGCTGTCCTGTGTATTATACACAGCACGCACGGTGGAGTGTGCTGTCCTGTGTATTATACACAGCGCGCACGGTGGAGTGTGCTGTCCTGTGTATTATACACAGTGCGCACGGTGGAGTGTGCTGTCCTGTGTATTATACACAGCGCGCATGGTGGAGTGTGCTGTCCTGTGTATTATACACAGTGCGCACGGTGGAGTGTGCTGTCCTGTGTATTATACACAGCGCGCACGGTGGAGTGTGCTGTCCTGTGTATTATACATAGCGCGCATGGTGGAGTGTGCTGTCCTGTGTATTATACACAGCGCGCACGGTGGAGTGTGCTGTCCTGTGTATTATACACAGTGCGCACGGTGGAGTGTGCTGTCCTGTGTATTATACATAGCGCGCATGGTGGAGTGTGCTGTCCTGTGTATTATACACAGCGCGCACGGTGGAGTGTGCTGTCCTGTGTATTATACATTGCGCGCAAGGTGGAGTGTGCTAGTCTGTGTATTATACACAGCGCGCACGGTGGAGTGTGCTGTCCTGTGTATTATACACAGCGCGCACGGTGGAGTGTGCTGTCCTGTGTATTATACACAGCGCGCACGGTGGAGTGTGCTGTCCTGTGTATTATACACAGTGCGCACGGTGGAGTGTGCTGTCCTGTGTATTATACACAGCGCGCACGGTGGAGTGTGCTGTCCTGTGTATTATACACAGCGCGCACGGTGGAGTGTGCTGTCCTGTGTATTATACACAGCGCGCACGGTGGAGTGTGCTGTCCTGTGTATTATACACAGAGCGCACGGTGGAGTGTGCTGTCCTGTGTATTATACATAGCGCGCATGGTGGAGTGTGCTGTCCTGTGTATTATACACAGTGCGCACGGTGGAGTGTGCTGTCCTGTGTATTATACACAGCGCGCACGGTGGAGTGTGCTGTCCTGTGTATTATACACAGCGCGCACGGTGGAGTGTGCTGTCCTGTGTATTATACACAGTGCGCACGGTGGAGTGTGCTGTCCTGTGTATTATACACAGCGCGCATGGTGGAGTGTGCTGTCCTGTATATTATACACAGCGCGCACGGTGGAGTGTGCTGTCCTGTGTATTATACACAGCGCGCACGGTGGAGTGTGCTGTCCTGTGTATTATACACAGTGCGCACGGTGGAGTGTGCTGTCCTGTGTATTATACACTGCGCGCACGGTGGAGTGTGCTGCCTGTGTATTATACACAGCGCGCACGGTGGAGTGTGCTGTCCTGTGTATTATACACAGTGCGCACGGTGGAGTGTGCTGTCCTGTGTATTATACACAGCGCGCACGGTGGAGTATGCTGTCCTGTGTATTATACATAGCGCGCATGGTGGAGTGGACTGTCCTGTGTATTATACACAGCACATACAGTGGAGTGCTGTCCTGTGAATTATACGCAGTGCGTATGGTGGAGCGTGCTGTCCTGTGTAATATACACAGTGCGTACGGTGGAGTGCACTGTCCTGTGTATTATACACAGCACGTACAGTGGAGTGCTGTCCTGTGAATTATACACAGCGCGTATGGTGGAGCGCACTGTCCTGTGTAATATACACAGCGCGTACGGTGGAGCGCACTGTCCTGTGTATTATACACAGCGCGTACAGTGGAGTGCTGTCCTGTGTATTATACACCGTGCTTATGGTGGTGTGTGCTGTCCTGTGTGTTATACACAGCACGTAAGGTGGAGCATGCTGTCCTGTGTATTATACACAGCATGTACGGTGGTATTGTCCTGTGAATTATACACAGCACACACGGTGGAGTGTACTGTCCTGTGTATTATGCACAGCACGTATGGTGGAGCGCACTGTCCTGTGTCTTATACACAGCAAGTAGGGTGGAGTGTTGTCCTGTGAATTATACACAGCGCGCATGGTGGAGTGTGCTGTCCTGTGTATTATACACAGCACGCACGGTGGAGTGTGCTGTCCTGTGTATTATACATAGCGCGCATGGTGGAGTGTGCTGTCCTGTGTATTATACACAGTGCGCACGGTGGAGTGTGCTGTCCTGTGTATTATACACAGCGCGCACGGTGGAGTGTGCTGTCCTGTGTATTATACACAGCGCGCACGGTGGAGTGTGCTGTCCTGTGTATTATACACAGTGCGCATGGTGGAGTGTGCTGTCCTGTGTATTATACACAGCACGCACGGTGGAGTGTGCTGTCCTGTGTATTATACACAGCGCGCACGGTGGAGTGTGCTGTCCTGTGTATTATACACAGCGCGCACGGTGGAGTGTGCTGTCCTGTGTATTATACACAGTGCGCACGGTGGAGTGTGCTGTCCTGTGTATTATACACAGCGCGCACGGTGGAGTGTGCTGTCCTGTGAATTATACACAGTGCGTACGGTGGAGTGCTGTACTGCATATTATACACAGCACGTACGGTGGAGTGTTGTCCTGTGTATTATACACAGTGTGTACAGTGGAGCACAATGTCCTGTGTATTGTACACAGCTCCTCGTGCAGATTGCACTATCCTGCATATTATACACAGCGTGTACGGTGGAGCGCACTGTCCTGCATATTATACACAGCACGTACGGTGGAGCACACTGTCCTGCATATTATACACAGCATGTACGGTGGAGCGCACTGTCCTGCATATTATACACAGCATGTACGGTGGAGCGCACTGTCCTGCATATTATACACAGCACGTACGGTGGAGCACAATGTCCTCCATATAATACACAGCATGTACGGTGGAGCGCACTGTCCTGCATATTATACACAGCACGTACAGTGGAGCGCACTGTCCTGCATATTATACACAGCACGTACGGTGGAGCACAATGTCCTGCATATTATACACAGCACATACGGTGGAGCGCACAGTCCTGCATATTATACACAGCACGTACGGTGGAGCGCACTGTCCTGTGTATTATACTCAGCGCGTATGGTGGAGATCTCTGTTCTGTGTATTATACACAGCGCGTATGGTGGAGCACACTGTCCTGTACATTATACACAGCGCATAAGGTGGAGTGTGCTGTCCTGTGTTTTATAAACAGCATACAGTGGAGTTTACTGTCCTGTGTGTTATGTACAGCACGTATGGTGTAGCTGAATGTCCTGTGTATTATACGCAGCACGTACGGTAGAGCATGCTGTCCTGTGTATTATACACAGCGCATACACTGGAGCGTGCTGTCCTGTGTATTATACGCAGCGCGTAGGGTGGAACATGCTGTCCTGTGTATTATACACAGCGCGTAGGGAGGAGTGTGCCGTCCTGTGTATTATACGCAGCTCATACGGTGTAGCATACTGTCCTGTGTATTATATGCAGTGCATAGGGTGGAACCTGCTGTCCTGTGTATTATACACAGCGCATATGGTGGAGAGCACCATCCTGTGTGTTATACACAGCGTGTACGGTGGAGCACGCCGTCCTGTGTATTATACACAGCGCGTACAGTGGAGCATGCTGTCCTGTGTATTATACGCAGAGCGTAGGTTGGAACATGCTGTCCTGTGTATTATACTCAGTGCGTACGGTGGAGAGTGCTGTCCTATGCATTATACACAGCGTGTAGGATGCAGTGCACTGTCCTGTGCATTATACGCAACACGTCGGGAGGAGTGTGCCGTCCTGTGTATTATACGCAGTGTGTAGGATGCAGTGCACTGTCCTGTGCATTATACGCAACACATAAGGAGGGGTGTGCCGTCCTGTGTATTATACACAGCTCATACGGTGTAGCGTACTGTCCTGTGTATTATACGCAGAGCGTAGGGTGGAACATGCTGTCCTGTGTATTATACTCAGTGCATACGGTGGAGCGTGCTGTCCTATGCATTATACACAGCGTGTAGGATGCAGTGCACTGTCCTGTGCATTATACGCAACACGTCGGGAGGAGTGTGCCGTCCTGTGTATTATACGCAGTGTGTCAGATGCAGTGCACTGTCCTGTGCATTATACGCAACACATAAGGAGGGGTGTGCCGTCCTGTGTATTATACACAGCTCATACGGTGTAGCGTACTGTCCTGTGTATTATACGCAGTGTGTAGGGTGGAACCTGCTGTCCTGTGTCTTATACACAGCACGTATGGTGGAGCGTGCTGTTCTATGCATTATACATAGCGTGTAGGGTGCAGTGCACTGTCCTGTGCATTATACGCAACACGTAGTGAGGAGTGTGCTGTCCTGTGTATTATACACAGTGCATACGGTGGAGTGTACTGTCCTGTGTATTATACACAGATCCTATGGTGGAGTGTACTCTCCTGTGTATTATACACAGCGTGTACAGTGGAGTGTACTGTCCTGTGTATTATACACAGCATGTACGGTGGAGTGTACTGTACTGTGTATTATACACAGCTTGTACGGTGGAATGTACTGTCCTGTGTATTGTACACAGCACATACGGTGGAGTGTACTGTCCTGTGTATTATACACAGCACGTACTATGGAGCGCACTGTCCTGTGTATTATACACAGCATGTAGGGTGGAGCGCACTGTCCTGTGTATTATACACAGCGCGTATGGTGGAGCACAATGTCCTGTGTATAGTACACAGCTCCAAGGGTAGAGTGCACTGTCCTGTGTAATATACACAGTGCGTACAGTGGAGCGCACTGTCCTGCACATTATACACAGTGCGTATGGTGGAGCGCACTGTCCTGTGTATTATACACAGCGCCTAGAGTGGAGCGTGCTTCCATGTGTGTTATACACAGCACGTAAAATGGAGCATGCTGTCCTGTGAATTATACACAGCGCATACGGTGGAGTGCTGTACTGCATATTATACACAGCACGTACGGTGGAGTGTTGTCCTGTGTATTATACACAGTGTGTACAGTGGAGCACAAAGTCCTGTGTATTGTACACAGCTCCTCGTGCAGATTGCACTATCCTGCATATTATACACAGCGTGTATGGTGGAGCGCACTGTCCTGCATATTATACACAGCATGTATGGTGGAGCGCACTGTCCTGCATATTATACACAGCACGTACAGTGGAGCGCACTGTCCTGCATGTTATACACAGCACGTACGGTGGAGCACAATGTCCTGCATATTATACACAGCACATACAGTGGAGCGCACAGTCCTGCATATTATACACAGCACGTACGGTGGAGCGCACTGTCCTGTGTATTATACACAGCGCGTATAGTGGTGCGTGCTGTCCTGTGTATTATACACAGCGCGTATGGTGGTGCGTGCTGTCATGTGTATTATACACAGCGTGTAGGGTGGAGCGTGCTGTCCTGTGAATTATACACAGCGCGTATGGTGGAGATCTCTGTCCTGTGTATTATACATAGCGCGTATGGTGGAGCACACTGCCCTGTACGTTATACACAGCGCATAAGGTGGTGTGTGCTGTCCTGTGTTTTATAAACAGCATACAGTGGAGTTTACTGTCCTGTGTGTTATACACAGCACGTATGGTGGCATGTACTGTCCTTTGTATTATGCACAGCACGTATGGTGTAGCTGAATGTCCTGTGTATTATATGCAGCACGTACGGTGGAGTGTGCTGTCCTGTGTATTATACAAACTGCGTAGGGTGGCGCGTACTGTCCTATATTATATGCAGCATGTAGGATGGAGCATGCTGTCCTGTGTATTATACGCAGCGCGTAGGGTGGAACATGCTGTCCTGTGTATTATACACAGTGAGCACGGTGGAGTGTGCTGTCCTGTGTATTATACACAGCGTGCATGGTGGAGTGTGCTGTCCTGTGTATTATACACAGTGCGCACGGTGGAGTGTGCTGTCCTGTGTATTATACACAGCGCGCACGGTGGAGTGTGCTGTCCTGTGTATTATACATAGCGCGCATGGTGGAGTGTGCTGTCCTGTGTATTATACACAGCGCGCACGGTGGAGTGTGCTGTCCTGTGTATTATACACAGTGCGCACGGTGGAGTGTGCTGTCCTGTGTATTATACATAGCGCGCATGGTGGAGTGTGCTGTCCTGTGTATTATACACAGCGCGCACGGTGGAGTGTGCTGTCCTGTGTATTATACATTGCGCGCAAGGTGGAGTGTGCTAGTCTGTGTATTATACACAGCGCGCACGGTGGAGTGTGCTGTCCTGTGTATTATACACAGCGCGCACGGTGGAGTGTGCTGTCCTGTGTATTATACACAGCGCGCACGGTGGAGTGTGCTGTCCTGTGTATTATACACAGTGCGCACGGTGGAGTGTGCTGTCCTGTGTATTATACACAGCGCGCACGGTGGAGTGTGCTGTCCTGTGTATTATACACAGCGCGCACGGTGGAGTGTGCTGTCCTGTGTATTATACACAGCGCGCACGGTGGAGTGTGCTGTCCTGTGTATTATACACAGTGCGCACGGTGGAGTGTGCTGTCCTGTGTATTATACATAGCGCGCATGGTGGAGTGTGCTGTCCTGTGTATTATACACAGTGCGCACGGTGGAGTGTGCTGTCCTGTGTATTATACACAGCGCGCACGGTGGAGTGTGCTGTCCTGTGTATTATACACAGCGCGCACGGTGGAGTGTGCTGTCCTGTGTATTATACACAGTGCGCACGGTGGAGTGTGCTGTCCTGTGTATTATACACAGCGCGCATGGTGGAGTGTGCTGTCCTGTATATTATACACAGCGCGCACGGTGGAGTGTGCTGTCCTGTGTATTATACACAGCGCGCATGGTGGAGTGTGCTGTCCTGTGTATTATACACAGTGCGCACGGTGGAGTGTGCTGTCCTGTGTATTATACACTGCCCGCACGGTGGAGTGTGCTGCCTGTGTATTATACACAGCGCGCACGGTGGAGTGTGCTGTCCTGTGTATTATACACAGTGCGCACGGTGGAGTGTGCTGCCTGTGTATTATACACAGCGCGCACGGTGGAGTGTGCTGTCCTGTGTATTATACACAGCGCGCACGGTGGAGTATGCTGTCCTGTGTATTATACATAGCGCGCATGGTGGAGTGGACTGTCCTGTGTATTATACACAGCACATACAGTGGAGTGCTGTCCTGTGAATTATACGCAGTGCGTATGGTGGAGCGTGCTGTCCTGTGTAATATACACAGTGCGTACGGTGGAGTGCACTGTCCTGTGTATTATACACAGCACGTACAGTGGAGTGCTGTCCTGTGAATTATACACAGCGCGTATGGTGGAGCGCACTGTCCTGTGTAATATACACAGCGCGTACGGTGGAGCGCACTGTCCTGTGTATTATACACAGCGCGTACAGTGGAGTGCTGTCCTGTGTATTATACACCGTGCTTATGGTGGTGTGTGCTGTCCTGTGTGTTATACACAGCACGTAAGGTGGAGCATGCTGTCCTGTGTATTATACACAGCATGTACGGTGGTATTGTCCTGTGAATTATACACAGCACGCACGGTGGAGTGTACTGTCCTGTGTATTATGCACAGCACGTATGGTGGAGCGCACTGTCCTGTGTCTTATACACAGCAAGTAGGGTGGAGTGTTGTCCTGTGAATTATACACAGCGCGCATGGTGGAGTGTGCTGTCCTGTGTATTATACACAGCACGCACGGTGGAGTGTGCTGTCCTGTGTATTATACATAGCGCGCATGGTGGAGTGTGCTGTCCTGTGTATTATACACAGTGCGCACGGTGGAGTGTGCTGTCCTGTGTATTATACACAGCGCGCACGGTGGAGTGTGCTGTCCTGTGTATTATACACAGCGCGCACGGTGGAGTGTGCTGTCCTGTGTATTATACACAGTGCGCATGGTGGAGTGTGCTGTCCTGTGTATTATACACAGCACGCACGGTGGAGTGTGCTGTCCTGTGTATTATACACAGCGCGCACGGTGGAGTGTGCTGTCCTGTGTATTATACACAGCGCGCACGGTGGAGTGTGCTGTCCTGTGTATTATACACAGTGCGCACGGTGGAGTGTGCTGTCCTGTGTATTATACACAGCGCGCACGGTGGAGTGTGCTGTCCTGTGAATTATACACAGTGCGTACGGTGGAGTGCTGTACTGCATATTATACACAGCACGTACGGTGGAGTGTTGTCCTGTGTATTATACACAGTGTGTACAGTGGAGCACAATGTCCTGTGTATTGTACACAGCTCCTCGTGCAGATTGCACTATCCTGCATATTATACACAGCGTGTACGGTGGAGCGCACTGTCCTGCATATTATACACAGCACGTACGGTGGAGCACACTGTCCTGCATATTATACACAGCATGTACGGTGGAGCGCACTGTCCTGCATATTATACACAGCATGTACGGTGGAGCGCACTGTCCTGCATATTATACACAGCACGTACGGTGGAGCACAATGTCCTCCATATAATACACAGCATGTACGGTGGAGCGCACTGTCCTGCATATTATACACAGCACGTACAGTGGAGCGCACTGTCCTGCATATTATACACAGCACGTACGGTGGAGCACAATGTCCTGCATATTATACACAGCACATACGGTGGAGCGCACAGTCCTGCATATTATACACAGCACGTACGGTGGAGCGCACTGTCCTGTGTATTATACTCAGCGCGTATGGTGGAGATCTCTGTTCTGTGTATTATACACAGCGCGTATGGTGGAGCACACTGTCCTGTACATTATACACAGCGCATAAGGTGGAGTGTGCTGTCCTGTGTTTTATAAACAGCATACAGTGGAGTTTACTGTCCTGTGTGTTATGTACAGCACGTATGGTGTAGCTGAATGTCCTGTGTATTATACGCAGCACGTACGGTAGAGCATGCTGTCCTGTGTATTATACACAGCGCATACACTGGAGCGTGCTGTCCTGTGTATTATACGCAGCGCGTAGGGTGGAACATGCTGTCCTGTGTATTATACACAGCGCGTAGGGAGGAGTGTGCCGTCCTGTGTATTATACGCAGCTCATACGGTGTAGCATACTGTCCTGTGTATTATATGCAGTGCATAGGGTGGAACCTGCTGTCCTGTGTATTATACACAGCGCATATGGTGGAGAGCACCATCCTGTGTGTTATACACAGCGTGTACGGTGGAGCACGCCGTCCTGTGTATTATACACAGCGCGTACAGTGGAGCATGCTGTCCTGTGTATTATACGCAGAGCGTAGGTTGGAACATGCTGTCCTGTGTATTATACTCAGTGCGTACGGTGGAGAGTGCTGTCCTATGCATTATACACAGCGTGTAGGATGCAGTGCACTGTCCTGTGCATTATACGCAACACGTCGGGAGGAGTGTGCCGTCCTGTGTATTATACGCAGTGTGTAGGATGCAGTGCACTGTCCTGTGCATTATACGCAACACATAAGGAGGGGTGTGCCGTCCTGTGTATTATACACAGCTCATACGGTGTAGCGTACTGTCCTGTGTATTATACGCAGAGCGTAGGGTGGAACATGCTGTCCTGTGTATTATACTCAGTGCATACGGTGGAGCGTGCTGTCCTATGCATTATACACAGCGTGTAGGATGCAGTGCACTGTCCTGTGCATTATACGCAACACGTCGGGAGGAGTGTGCCGTCCTGTGTATTATACGCAGTGTGTCAGATGCAGTGCACTGTCCTGTGCATTATACGCAACACATAAGGAGGGGTGTGCCGTCCTGTGTATTATACACAGCTCATACGGTGTAGCGTACTGTCCTGTGTATTATACGCAGTGTGTAGGGTGGAACCTGCTGTCCTGTGTCTTATACACAGCACGTATGGTGGAGCGTGCTGTTCTATGCATTATACATAGCGTGTAGGGTGCAGTGCACTGTCCTGTGCATTATACGCAACACGTAGTGAGGAGTGTGCTGTCCTGTGTATTATACACAGTGCATACGGTGGAGTGTACTGTCCTGTGTATTATACACAGATCCTATGGTGGAGTGTACTCTCCTGTGTATTATACACAGCGTGTACAGTGGAGTGTACTGTCCTGTGTATTATACACAGCATGTACGGTGGAGTGTACTGTACTGTGTATTATACACAGCTTGTACGGTGGAATGTACTGTCCTGTGTATTGTACACAGCACATACGGTGGAGTGTACTGTCCTGTGTATTATACACAGCACGTACTATGGAGCGCACTGTCCTGTGTATTATACACAGCATGTAGGGTGGAGCGCACTGTCCTGTGTATTATACACAGCGCGTATGGTGGAGCACAATGTCCTGTGTATAGTACACAGCTCCAAGGGTAGAGTGCACTGTCCTGTGTAATATACACAGTGCGTACAGTGGAGCGCACTGTCCTGCACATTATACACAGTGCGTATGGTGGAGCGCACTGTCCTGTGTATTATACACAGCGCCTAGAGTGGAGCGTGCTTCCATGTGTGTTATACACAGCACGTAAAATGGAGCATGCTGTCCTGTGAATTATACACAGCGCATACGGTGGAGTGCTGTACTGCATATTATACACAGCACGTACGGTGGAGTGTTGTCCTGTGTATTATACACAGTGTGTACAGTGGAGCACAAAGTCCTGTGTATTGTACACAGCTCCTCGTGCAGATTGCACTATCCTGCATATTATACACAGCGTGTATGGTGGAGCGCACTGTCCTGCATATTATACACAGCATGTATGGTGGAGCGCACTGTCCTGCATATTATACACAGCACGTACAGTGGAGCGCACTGTCCTGCATGTTATACACAGCACGTACGGTGGAGCACAATGTCCTGCATATTATACACAGCACATACAGTGGAGCGCACAGTCCTGCATATTATACACAGCACGTACGGTGGAGCGCACTGTCCTGTGTATTATACACAGCGCGTATAGTGGTGCGTGCTGTCCTGTGTATTATACACAGCGCGTATGGTGGTGCGTGCTGTCATGTGTATTATACACAGCGTGTAGGGTGGAGCGTGCTGTCCTGTGAATTATACACAGCGCGTATGGTGGAGATCTCTGTCCTGTGTATTATACATAGCGCGTATGGTGGAGCACACTGCCCTGTACGTTATACACAGCGCATAAGGTGGTGTGTGCTGTCCTGTGTTTTATAAACAGCATACAGTGGAGTTTACTGTCCTGTGTGTTATACACAGCACGTATGGTGGCATGTACTGTCCTTTGTATTATGCACAGCACGTATGGTGTAGCTGAATGTCCTGTGTATTATATGCAGCACGTACGGTGGAGTGTGCTGTCCTGTGTATTATACAAACTGCGTAGGGTGGCGCGTACTGTCCTATATTATATGCAGCATGTAGGATGGAGCATGCTGTCCTGTGTATTATACGCAGCGCGTAGGGTGGAACATGCTGTCCTGTGTATTATACACAGCGCGTACGGTGGAGCGCGCAGTCCTGTGTATTATACACAGCACGTATGGTGGAGTGCTGTACTGCATATTATACACAGCACGTACGGTGGAGTGTTGTCCTGTGTATTATACAGAGCGCCTATGGTGGAGCGTGCCTCTAAGTGTGTTATACACAGCATGTAGGGTGGAATGCGCTGTCCTGTGTATTATACACAGCGCGTACGGTGGAGCGTGTTGTCCTGTGTGTTATACACAGCATGTAAGATGGAGCGTGCTGTCCTGTGAATTATACACAGCGCGTAAGGTGGAGCTGACTGTCCTGTGTATTATGCACAGCACGTACGGTGGAGCATGCTGTCCTGTGTATTATACACAGCGCGTATGGTGGAGCGTGCTGTCCTGTGTATTATTCACAGCATGTAGGGTGGAGCATGCTGTCCTGTGTATTATACACAGCGCTTACAGTGGAGCATGCTGTCCTGTGTATTATATGCAGCGCGTAGGGTGGAGCATGCCGTCCTGTGTATTATACACATCACGTAGGGAGGAGTGTGCCGTCCTGTGTATTATACGCAGCTCATACGGTGTAGCGTACTGTCCTGTGTATTATACACAGCATGTAGGGTGGAACCTGCTGTCCTGTGTGTTATACACAGCGCGTACGGTGGAGCACGCCGTCCTGTGTATTATATGCAGAGCGTAGGGTGGAACATGCTGTCCTGTGTATTATACACAGCGTGTAGGATGCAGTGCACTGTCCTGTGCATTATACGCAGCGCGTCGGGTGGAGCGTGCTGTCATGTGTATTATACACAGCGTGTAGGGAGGAGTGTGCTGTCCTGTGTATTATACAGAGCGCGTATGGTGGAGATCTCTGTCCTGTGTATTATACATAGCGCGTATGGTGGAGCAAACTGCCCTGTACATTATACACAGTGCATAAGGTGGAGTGTGCTGTCCTGTGTTTTATAAACAGCATACAGTAGAGTTTAATGTCCTGTGTATTATACACAGCACGTACGGTGGAGCGCGCTGTCCTGTGTATTATACACAGTGCGTACGGTGGAGCGCACTGTCCTGTGTATTATACACAGCGCCTATAGTGGAGCGTGCTTCCATGTGTGTTATACACAGCATGTAGGGTGGAATGTGCTGTCCAGTGTATTATACACCGCGCGTACTGTGGAGCGTGTTGTCCTGTGTGTTATACACAGCATGTAAGATGGAGCATGCTGTCCTGTGTATTATACACAGTGTGTACATTGGAGCACAAAGTCCTGTGTATTGTACACAGCTCCTAGGGTAGAGTGCACTGTCCTGCATATTATACACAGTGCGTACGGTGGAGCACACTGTCCTGTGTACTATGCACAGCACGTATGGTGGAGCGCACTGTCCTGTGTGTTATACACAGCATGTAGGGTGGAGCGCACTGTCCTGTGTATTATACACAGCGCGTATGGTGGAGCACAATGTCCTGTGTATCGTACACAGCTCCAAGGGTAGAGTGCACTGTCCTGTGTAATATACACAGTGCGTACAGTGGAGCGCACTGTCCTGCACATTATACACAGCGTGTACGGTGGAGCGCACTGTCCTGTGTATTATACACAGCGCCTAGAGTGGAGCGTGCTTCCATGTGTGTTATACACAGCATGTAGGGTGGAATACGCTGTCCTGTGAATTATACACAGCGCGTACTGTGGAGCGTGTTGTCCTGTGTGTTATACACAGCATGTAAGATGGAGCACACTGTCCTGTGTATTATGCACAGCACGTATGGTGGAGCGCACTGTCCTGTGTATTATACACAGCATGTAGGGTGGAGCACACTGTCCTGTGTATTATACACAGCGCGTATGGTGGAGCACAATGTCCTGCACATTATACACAGCGTGTACAGTGGAGCATGCTGTCCTGTGTATTATACGCAGAGCGTAGGGTGGAGCATGCTGTCCTGTGTATTATGCACAGCACATATGGTGTAGCTGAATGTCCTGTGTATTATACGCAGCACGTACTGTAGAGCATGCTGTCCTGTGTATTATACACAGCGCATACGGTGGAGTGTGCTGTCCTGTGTATTATACAAAATGCGTAGGGTGGCGCGTACTGTCCTATATTATATGCAGCATGTAGGGTGGAGCGTGCTGTCCTGTGTATTATGCACAGCACATATGGTGTAGCTGAATGTCCTGTGTATTATACACAGCGCTTACAGTGGAGCATGCTGTCCTGTGTATTATACGCAGCGCATAGGGTGGAGCGCACTGTCCTGTGTATTATGCACAGCACGTATGGTGGAGCGCACTGTCCTGTGTATTATACACAGCATGTAGGGTGGAGTGTTGTCCTGTGAATTATACACAGCACGTATGGTGGAGTGTTGTCCTGTGAATTATACACAGCCTGTACGGTGGAGCGTGCTGTCCTGTGTATTATACACAGCGCGTACATTGGAGCACAAAGTCCTGTGTATTGTACACAGCTCCTAGGGTAGAGTGCACTGTCCTGCATATTATACACAGTGCGTACGGTGGAGCACACTGTCCTGTGTATTATGCACAGCACGTATGGTGGAGCGCACTGTCCTGTGTATTATACACAGCATGTAGGGTGGAGCACACTGTCCTGTGTATTATACACAGCGCGTATGGTGGAGCACAATGTCCTGCACATTATACACAGCGCGTACGGTGGAGCGCACTGTCCTGTGTATTATACACAGCGCCTAGAGTGGAGCGTGCTTCCATGTGTGTTATACACAGCATGTAGGTGGAGTGCGCTGTCCTGTGTATTATACGCAGTGCATACTGTGGAACGTGCTGTCCTGTGTGTTATACACAGCACGTAAAATGGAGCATGCTATCCTGTGAATTATACACAGCGCGTATGGTGGAGCGTGCTGTCCTGTGTATTATACACAGTGTGTACAGTGGAGCACAAAGTCCTGTGTATTGTACACAGCTCCTTGTGCAGAGTGCACTATCCTGTATATTATACACAGCACGTACGGTGGAGCGCACTGTCCTGCATATTATACACAGCACATACAGTGGAGCGCACTGTCCTGCATATTATACACAGCACATATGGTGGAGCGCACTGTCCTGCATATTATACACAGCTCGTATGGTGCAGCGCACTGTCCTGCATATTATACACAGCACGTACGGTGGAGCACAATGTCCTGCATATTATACACAGCACGTACGGTGGAGCACACTGTCCTGCATATTATACACAGCACGTACGGTGGAGCGCACTGTCCTGTGTATTATACACAGCCCGTACGGTGGAGTGCTGTCCTGCATATTATACAGCGCATGTATGGTGGAGCGCACTGTCCTGCTTATTATACACAGCACATATGGTGGAGTGCTGTCCTGCGTATTATACACAGTGCATACGGTGGAACGCACTGTCCTGTGTATTCTACGCAGCATGTAAGGTGGAGCGCACTGTCCTGTGTAATAAACACAGCGCGTACGGTGGAGCGCACTGTCCTGTGTATTATACACAGCGCGTATGGTGGAGCATGCTGTCCTGTGTAATAAACACAGCGCGTACGGTGGAGTGGACTGTCCTGTGTATTATACACAGCACATACAGTGGAGTGCTGTCCTGTGAATTATACGCAGTGTGTATGGTGGAGCGTGCTGTCCTGTGTAATATACACAGCGCGTACGTTGGAGTGCACTGTCCTGTGTATTATACACAGCACGTACAGTGGAGTGCTGTCCTGTGAATTATACACAGCACATATGGTGGAGCGCACTGTCCTGTGTAATATACACAGCGCATACGGTGGAGCGCACTGTCCTGTGTAATATACACAGCGCGTACGGTGGAGTGCACTGTCCTGTGTATTATACACAGCACGTACAGTGGAGTGCTGTCCTGTGTATTATACACAGTGCGTATGGTGGAGTGTTGTCCTGTGTATTATACACAGCGCGTGCGGTGGCGTGTTGTCCTATGTATTATACACAGCGCCAATAGTGGAGAACGCTGTCCTTTGCATTATACACAGCGTGTATGGTGGAGCGTGCTGTCCTGTGCATTATACACAGCGCGTACAGTGGATTACTGTCCTGTCAATTATACACAGCGTGTACAGTGGAGCGCGCTGTCCTGTGTATTATACACAGCGCGTACGGTGGTGTGTGCTGTCCTGTGTGTTATACACAGCACGTAAGGTGGAGCATGCTGTCCTGTGTATTATACACAGCATGTACGGTGGTATTGTCCTGTGAATTATACACAGCACGTACGGTGGAGTGTACTGTCCTGTATATTATACACAGCACATACGGTGGAGTGTACTGTCCTGTGTATTATGCACAGCACGTATGGTGGAGCGCACTGTCCTGTGTCTTATACACAGCATGTAGGGTGGAGTGTTGTCCTGTGAATTATACACAGCGCGCATGGTGGAGTGTGCTGTCCTGAGTATTATACAGAGCGCGCACGGTGGAGTGTGCTGTCCTGTGTATTATACACAGCGCGCACGGTGGAGTGTGCTGTCCTGTGTATTATACACAGCATGTAGGGTGGAGTGTTGTCCTGTGAATTATACACAGCACGTACGGTGGAGCGTGCTGTCCTGTGTATTATACACAGCGCGTACATTGGAGCACAAAGTCCTGTGTATTGTACACAGCTCCTAGGGTAGAGTGCACTGTCCTGCATATTATACACAATGCGTACGGTGGAGCGCACTGTCCTGTGTATTATGCACAGCACGTATGGTGGAGCGCACTGTCCTGTGTATTATACACAGCATGTAGGGTGGAGCGCACTGTCCTGTGTATTATACACAGCGCGTATGGTGGAGCACAATGTCCTGCACATTATACACAGCGCGTACGGTGGAGCGCACTGTCCTGTGTATTATACACAGCGCCTAGAGTGGAGCGTGCTTCCATGTGTGTTATACACAGCATGTAGGGTGGAGTGCGCTGTCCTGTGTATTATACGCAGTGCATACTGTGGAGTGTGCTGTCCTGTGTGTTATACACAGCACGTAAAATGGAGCATGCTATCCTGTGAATTATACACAGCATGTACAGTGGAGTGCTGTACTGCGTATTATACACAGCACGTACGGTGGAGTGTTGTCCTGTGAATTATACACAGTGCGTATGGTGGAGCGTGCTGTCCTGTGTATTATACACAGTGTGTACAGTGGAGCACAAAGTCCTGTGTATTGTACACAGCTCCTCGTGCAGAGTGCACTATCCTGTATATTATACACAGCACGTACGGTGGAGCGCACTGTCCTGCATATTATATGCAGCACATACAGTGGAGCGCACTGTCCTGCATATTATACACAGCACGTACGGTGGAGCACACTGTCCTGCATATTATACACAGCACGTACGGTGGAGCACACTGTTCTGCATATTATACACAGCACGTACGGTGGAGCACAATGTCCTGCATATTATACACAGCACGTACGGTGGAGCACACTGTCCTGTGTATAGTACACAGCTCCAAGGGTAGAGTGCACTGTCCTGTGTAATATACACAGTGCGTACAGTGGAGCGCACTGTCCTGCACATTATACACAGTGCGTACGGTGGAGCGCACTGTCCTGTGTATTATACACAGCGCCTAGAGTGGAGCGTGCTTCCATGTGTGTTATACACAGCACGTAAAATGGAGCATGCTGTCCTGTGAATTATACACAGCGCATACGGTGGAGTGCTGTACTGCATGTTATACACAGCACGTACGGTGGAGTGTTGTCCTGTGTATTATACACAGTGTGTACAGTGGAGCACAAAGTCCTGTGTATTGTACACAGCTCCTCGTGCAGATTGCACTATCCTGCATATTATACACAGCGTGTACGGTGGAGCGCACTGTCCTGCATATTATACACAGCATGTACGGTGGAGCGCACTGTCCTGCATATTATACACAGCACGTACGGTGGAGCACACTGTCCTGTGTATTATACGCAGCACGTACGGTGGAGTGTGCTGTCCTGTGTATTATACAAACTGCGTAGGGTGGCGCGTACTGTCCTATATTATATGCAGCATGTAGGATGGAGCATGCTGTCCTGTGTATTATACGCAGCGCGTAGGGTGGAACATGCTGTCCTGTGTATTATACACAGCGCGTACGGTGGAGCGCGCCGTCCTGTGTATTATACACAGCACGTATGGTGGAATGCTGTACTGCATATTATACAAAGCACATACAGTGGAGTGCTGTCCTGTGAATTATACGCAGTGCGTATGGTGGAGCGTGCTGTCCTGTGTAATATACACAGTGCGTACGGTGGAGTGCACTGTCCTGTGTATTATACACAGCACGTACAGTGGAGTGCTGTCCTGTGAATTATACACAGTGCGTATGGTGGAGCGCACTGTCCTGTGTAATATACACAGCGCGTACGGTGGAGCGCACTGTCCTGTGTATTATACACAGCGCGTACAGTGGAGTGCTGTCCTGTGTATTATACACAGCGCGTGCGGTGGCGTGTTGTCCTATGTATTATACACAGCGCCAATAGTGGAGAACGCTGTCCTTTGCATTATACACAGCGCGTATGGTGGAGCGTGCTGTCCTGTGCATTATACACAGCGCGTACAGTGGATTACTGTCCTGTCAATTATACACAGCGTGTACAGTGGAGCGTGCTGTCCTGTGTATTATACACAGCGAGTACGGTGGTGAGTGCTGTCCTGTGTGTTATACACAGCACGTAAGGTGGAGCATGCTGTCCTGTGTATTATACACAGCATGTACGGTGGTATTGTCCTGTGAATTATACACAGCACGTACGGTGGAGTGTACTGTCCTGTGTATTATGCACAGCACGAATGGTGGAGCGCACTGTCCTGTGTCTTATACACAGCAAGTAGGGTGGAGTGTTGTCCTGTGAATTATACACAGCGCGCATGGTGTAGTGTGCTGTCCTGTGTATTATACACAGCACGCACGGTGGAGTGTGCTGTCCTGTGTATTATACACAGCGCGCACGGTGGAGTGTGCTGTCCTGTGTATTATACACAGTGCGCACGGTGGAGTGTGCTGTCCTGTGTATTATACACAGCGCGCACGGTGGAGTGTGCTGTCCTGTGTATTATACATAGCGCGCATGGTGGAGTGTGCTGTCCTGTGTATTATACACAGCGCGCACGGTGGAGTGTGCTGTCCTGTGTATTATACACAGTGCGCACGGTGGAGTGTGCTGTCCTGTGTATTATACATAGCGCGCATGGTGGAGTGTGCTGTCCTGTGTATTATACACAGCGCGCACGGTGGAGTGTGCTGTCCTGTGTATTATACATTGCGCGCATGGTGGAGTGTGCTAGTCTGTGTATTATACACAGCGCGCACGGTGGAGTGTGCTGTCCTGTGTATTATACACAGCGCGCACGGTGGAGTGTGCTGTCCTGTGTATTATACACAGCGCGCACGGTGGAGTGTGCTGTCCTGTGTATTATACACAGTGCGCACGGTGGAGTGTGCTGTCCTGTGTATTATACACAGCGCGCACGGTGGAGTGTGCTGTCCTGTGTATTATACACAGCGCGCACGGTGGAGTGTGCTGTCCTGTGTATTATACACAGCGCGCACGGTGGAGTGTGCTGTCCTGTGTATTATACACAGTGCGCACGGTGGAGTGTGCTGTCCTGTGTATTATACATAGCGCGCATGGTGGAGTGTGCTGTCCTGTGTATTATACACAGTGCGCACGGTGGAGTGTGCTGTCCTGTGTATTATACACAGCGCGCACGGTGGAGTGTGCTGTCCTGTGTATTATACACAGCGCGCACGGTGGAGTGTGCTGTCCTGTGTATTATACACAGCGCGCACGGTGGAGTGTGCTGTCCTGTGTATTATACACAGTGCGCACGGTGGAGTGTGCTGTCCTGTGTATTATACACAGCGCGCACGGTGGAGTGTGCTGTCCTGTATATTATACACAGCGCGCACGGTGGAGTGTGCTGTCCTGTGTATTATACACAGCGCGCACGGTGGAGTGTGCTGTCCTGTGTATTATACACAGTGCGCACGGTGGAGTGTGCTGTCCTGTGTATTATACACTGCGCGCACGGTGGAGTGTGCTGCCTGTGTATTATACACAGCGCGCACGGTGGAGTGTGCTGTCCTGTGTATTATACACAGTGCGCACGGTGGAGTGTGCTGCCTGTGTATTATACACAGCGCGCACGGTGGAGTGTGCTGTCCTGTGTATTATACACAGCGCGCACGGTGGAGTATGCTGTCCTGTGTATTATACATAGCGCGCATGGTGGAGTGGACTGTCCTGTGTATTATACACAGCACATACAGTGGAGTGCTGTCCTGTGAATTATACGCAGTGCGTATGGTGGAGCGTGCTGTCCTGTGTAATATACACAGTGCGTACGGTGGAGTGCACTGTCCTGTGTATTATACACAGCACGTACAGTGGAGTGCTGTCCTGTGAATTATACACAGCGCGTATGGTGGAGCGCACTGTCCTGTGTAATATACACAGCGCGTACGGTGGAGCGCACTGTCCTGTGTATTATACACAGCGCGTACAGTGGAGTGCTGTCCTGTGTATTATACACCGTGCGTATGGTGGTGTGTGCTGTCCTGTGTGTTATACACAGCACGTAAGGTGGAGCATGCTGTCCTGTGTATTATACACAGCATGTACGGTGGTATTGTCCTGTGAATTATACACAGCACACACGGTGGAGTGTACTGTCCTGTGTATTATGCACAGCACGTATGGTGGAGCGCACTGTCCTGTGTCTTATACGCAGCAAGTAGGGTGGAGTGTTGTCCTGTGAATTATACACAGCGCGCATGGTGGAGTGTGCTGTCCTGTGTATTATACACAGCACGCACGGTGGAGTGTGCTGTCCTGTGTATTATAAATAGCGCGCATGGTGGAGTGTGCTGTCCTGTGTATTATACACAGTGCGCACGGTGGAGTGTGCTGTCCTGTGTATTATACACAGCGCGCACGGTGGAGTGTGCTGTCCTGTGTATTATACACAGCGCGCACGGTGGAGTGTGCTGTCCTGTGTATTATACACAGTGCGCATGGTGGAGTGTGCTGTCCTGTGTATTATACACAGCGCGCACGGTGGAGTGTGCTGTCCTGTGTATTATACACAGCGCGCACGGTGGAGTGTGCTGTCCTGTGTATTATACACAGCGCGCACGGTGGAGTGTGCTGTCCTGTGTATTATACACAGTGCGCACGGTGGAGTGTGCTGTCCTGTGTATTATACACAGCGCGCACGGTGGAGTGTGCTGTCCTGTGTATTATACACAGCGCGCACGGTGGAGTGTGCTGTCCTGTGTATTATACACAGCGCGCACGGTGGAGTGTGCTGTCCTGTGTATTATACACAGTGCGCACGGTGGAGTGTGCTGTCCTGTGTATTATACACTGCGCGCACGGTGGAGTGTGCTGCCTGTGTATTATACACAGCGCGCACGGTGGAGTGTGCTGTCCTGTGTATTATACACAGCGCGCACGGTGGAGTATGCTGTCCTGTGTATTATACATAGCGCGCATGGTGGAGTGGACTGTCCTGTGTATTATACACAGCACATACAGTGGAGTGCTGTCCTGTGAATTATACGCAGTGCATATGGTGGAGCGTGCTGTCCTGTGTAATATACACAGTGCGTACGGTGGAGTGCACTGTCCTGTGTATTATACACAGCACATACAGTGGAGTGCTGTCCTGTGAATTATACACAGCGCGTATGGTGGAGCGCACTGTCCTGTGTAATATACACAGCACGTAAGGTGGAGCATGCTGTCCTGTGTATTATACACAGCATGTACGGTGGTATTGTCCTGTGAATTATACACAGCACGCACGGTGGAGTGTACTGTCCTGTGTATTATGCACAGCACGTATGGTGGAGCGCACTGTCCTGTGTCTTATACACAGCAAGTAGGGTGGAGTGTTGTCCTGTGAATTATACACAGCGCGCATGGTGGAGTGTGCTGTCCTTTGTATTATACACAGCACGCACGGTGGAGTGTGCTGTCCTGTGTATTATACACAGCGCGCACGGTGGAGTGTGCTGTCCTGTGTATTATACACAGTGCGCACGGTGGAGTGTGCTGTCCTGTGTATTATACACAGCGCGCATGGTGGAGTGTGCTGTCCTGTGTATTATACACAGTGCGCACGGTGGAGTGTGCTGTCCTGTGTATTATACACAGCGCGCACGGTGGAGTGTGCTGTCCTGTGTATTATACATAGCGTGCATGGTGGAGTGTGCTGTCCTGTGTATTATACACAGCGCGCACGGTGGAGTGTGCTGTCCTGTGTATTATACACAGCGCGCACGGTGGAGTGTGCTGTCCTGTGTATTATACACAGTACGCACGGTGGAGTGTGCTGTCCTGTGTATTATACACAGCGCGCACGGTGGAGTGTGCTGTCCTGTGTATTATACACAGCGCGCACGGTGGAGTGTGCTGTCCTGTGTATTATACACAGCGCGCACGGTGGAGTGTGCTGTCCTGTGTATTATACACAGTGCGCACGGTGGAGTGTGCTGTCCTGTGTATTATACACTGCGCGCACGGTGGAGTGTGCTGCCTGTGTATTATACACAGCGCGCACGGTGGAGTGTGCTGTCCTGTGTATTATACACAGTGCGCACGGTGGAGTGTGCTGCCTGTGTATTATACACAGCGCGCACGGTGGAGTGTGCTGTCCTGTGTATTATACACAGCGCGCACGGTGGAGTATGCTGTCCTGTGTATTATACATAGCGCGCATGGTGGAGTGGACTGTCCTGTGTATTATACACAGCACATACAGTGGAGTGCTGTCCTGTGAATTATACGCAGTGCGTATGGTGGAGCGTGCTGTCCTGTGTAATATACACAGTGCGTACGGTGGAGTGCACTGTCCTGTGTATTATACACAGCGCGTACAGTGGATTACTGTCCTGTCAATTATACACAGTGTGTACAGTTGAGCGTGCTGTCCTGTGTATTATACACAGCGCGTACGGTGGTGTGTGCTGTCCTGTGTGTTATACACAGCACGTAAGGTGGAGCATGCTGTCCTGTGTATTATACACAGCATGTACGGTGGTATTGTCCTGTGAATTATACACAGCACGTACGGTGGAGTGTACTGTCCTGTGTATTATGCACAGCACGAATGGTGGAGCGCACTGTCCTGTGTCTTATACACAGCAAGTAGGGTGGAGTGTTGTCCTGTGAATTATACACAGCGCGCATGGTGTAGTGTGCTGTCCTGTGTATTATACACAGCACGCACGGTGGAGTGTGCTGTCCTGTGTATTATACACAGCGCGCACGGTGGAGTGTGCTGTCCTGTGTATTATACACAGTGCGCACGGTGGAGTGTGCTGTCCTGTGTATTATACACAGCGCCCATGGTGGAGTATGCTGTCCTGTGTATTATACACAGTGCGCACGGTGGAGTGTGCTGTCCTGTGTATTATACACAGCGCGCACGGTGGAGTGTGCTGTCCTGTGTATTATACATAGCGCGCATGGTGGAGTGTGCTGTCCTGTGTATTATACACAGCGTGCACGGTGGAGTGTGCTGTCCTGTGTATTATACACAGTGCGCACGGTGGAGTGTGCTGTCCTGTGTATTATACATAGCGCGCATGGTGGAGTGTGCTGTCCTGTGTATTATACACAGCGCGCACGGTGGAGTGTGCTGTCCTGTGTATTATACATTGCGTGCATGGTGGAGTGTGCTAGTCTGTGTATTATACACAGCGCGCACGGTGGAGTGTGCTGTCCTGTGTATTATACACAGCGCGCACGGTGGAGTGTGCTGTCCTGTGTATTATACACAGCGCGCACGGTGGAGTGTGCTGTCCTGTGTATTATACACAGTGCGCACGGTGGAGTGTGCTGTCCTGTGTATTATACACAGCGCGCACGGTGGAGTGTGCTGTCCTGTGTATTATACACAGCGCGCACGGTGGAGTGTGCTGTCCTGTGTATAATACACAGCGCGCACGGTGGAGTGTGCTGTCCTGTGTATTATACACAGTGCGCACGGTGGAGTGTGCTGTCCTGTGTATTATACATAGCGCGCATGGTGGAGTGTGCTGTCCTGTGTATTATACACAGCGCGCACGGTGGAGTGTGCTGTCCTGTGTATTATACACAGTGTGCACGGTGGAGTGTGCTGTCCTGTGTATTATACACAGCGCGCACGGTGGAGTGTGCTGTCCTGTGTATTATACATAGCGCGCATGGTGGAGTGTGCTGTCCTGTGTATTATACACAGCGCGCACGGTGGAGTGTGCTGTCCTGTGTATTATACACAGCGCGCACGGTGGAGTGTGCTGTCCTGTGTATTATACACAGTACGCACGGTGGAGTGTGCTGTCCTGTGTATTATACACAGCGCGCACGGTGGAGTGTGCTGTCCTGTGTATTATACACAGCGCGCACGGTGGAGTGTGCTGTCCTGTGTATTATACACAGCGCGCACGGTGGAGTGTGCTGTCCTGTGTATTATACACAGTGCGCACGGTGGAGTGTGCTGTCCTGTGTATTATACACTGTGCGCACGGTGGAGTGTGCTGCCTGTGTATTATACACAGCGCGCACGGTGGAGTGTGCTGTCCTGTGTATTATACACAGTGCGCACGGTGGAGTGTGCTGCCTGTGTATTATACACAGCGCGCACGGTGGAGTGTGCTGTCCTGTGTATTATACACAGCGCGCACGGTGGAGTATGCTGTCCTGTGTATTATACATAGCGCGCATGGTGGAGTGGACTGTCCTGTGTATTATACACAGCACATACAGTGGAGTGCTGTCCTGTGAATTATACGCAGTGCGTATGGTGGAGCGTGCTGTCCTGTGTAATATACACAGTGCGTACGGTGGAGTGCACTGTCCTGTGTATTATACACAGCGCGTACAGTGGATTACTGTCCTGTCAATTATACACAGTGTGTACAGTGGAGCGTGCTGTCCTGTGTATTATACACAGCGCGTACGGTGGTGTGTGCTGTCCTGTGTGTTATACACAGCACGTAAGGTGGAGCATGCTGTCCTGTGTATTATACACAGCATGTACGGTGGTATTGTCCTGTGAATTATACACAGCACGTACGGTGGAGTGTACTGTCCTGTGTATTATGCACAGCACGAATGGTGGAGCGCACTGTCCTGTGTCTTATACACAGCAAGTAGGGTGGAGTGTTGTCCTGTGAATTATACACAGCGCGCATGGTGTAGTGTGCTGTCCTGTGTATTATACACAGCACGCACGGTGGAGTGTGCTGTCCTGTGTATTATACACAGCGCGCACGGTGGAGTGTGCTGTCCTGTGTATTATACACAGTGCGCACGGTGGAGTGTGCTGTCCTGTGTATTATACACAGCGCGCACGGTGGAGTGTGCTGTCCTGTGTATTATACACAGTGCGCACGGTGGAGTGTGCTGTCCTGTGTATTATACACAGCGCGCACGGTGGAGTGTGCTGTCCTGTGTACTATACACAGCGCGCATGGTGGAGTGTGCTGTCCTGTGTATTATACACAGCGTGCACGGTGGAGTGTGCTGTCCTGTGTATTATACACAGTGCGCACGGTGGAGTGTGCTGTCCTGTGTATTATACATAGCGCGCATGGTGGAGTGTGCTGTCCTGTGTATTATACACAGCGCGCACGGTGGAGTGTGCTGTCCTGTGTATTATACATTGCGTGCATGGTGGAGTGTGCTAGTCTGTGTATTATACACAGCGCACACGGTGGAGTGTGCTGTCCTGTGTATTATACACAGCGCGCACGGTGGAGTGTGCTGTCCTGTGTATTATACACAGCGCGCACGGTGGAGTGTGCTGTCCTGTGTATTATACACAGTGCGCACGGTGGAGTGTGCTGTCCTGTGTATTATACACAGCGCGCACGGTGGAGTGTGCTGTCCTGTGTATTATACACAGCGCGCACGGTGGAGTGTGCTGTCCTGTGTATAATACACAGCGCGCACGGTGGAGTGTGCTGTCCTGTGTATTATACACAGTGCGCACGGTGGAGTGTGCTGTCCTGTGTATTATACATAGCGCGCATGGTGGAGTGTGCTGTCCTGTGTATTATACACAGCGCGCACGGTGGAGTGTGCTGTCCTGTGTATTATACACAGCGCGCACGGTGGAGTGTGCTGTCCTGTGTATTATACACAGCGCGCATGGTGGAGTGTGCTGTCCTGTGTATTATACACAGTGCGCACGGTGGAGTGTGCTGTCCTGTGTATTATACACAGCGCGCACGGTGGAGTGTGCTGTCCTGTGTATTATACACAGCGCGCACGGTGGAGTGTGCTGTCCTGTGTATTATACACAGCGCGCACGGTGGAGTGTGCTGTCCTGTGTATTATACACAGTGCGCACGGTGGAGTGTGCTGTCCTGTGTATTATACACTGCGCGCACGGTGGAGTGTGCTGCCTGTGTATTATACACAGTGTGCACGGTGGAGTGTGCTGTCCTGTGTATTATACACAGTGTGCACGGTGGAGTGTGCTGCCTGTGTATTATACACAGCGCGCACGGTGGAGTGTGCTGTCCTGTGTATTATACACAGCGCGCACGGTGGAGTATGCTGTCCTGTGTATTATACATAGCGCGCATGGTGGAGTGGACTGTCCTGTGTATTATACACAGCACATACAGTGGAGTGCTGTCCTGTGAATTATACGCAGTGCGTATGGTGGAGCGTGCTGTCCTGTGTAATATACACAGTGCGTACGGTGGAGTGCACTGTCCTGTGTATTATACACAGCACGTACAGTGGAGTGCTGTCCTGTGAATTATACACAGCGCGTATGGTGGAGCGCACTGTCCTGTGTAATATACACAGCGCGTACGGTGGAGCGCACTGTCCTGTGTATTATACACAGCGCGTACAGTGGAGTGCTGTCCTGTGTGTTATACACAGCACGTAAGGTGGAGCATGCTGTCCTGTGTATTATACACAGCATGTACGGTGGTATTGTCCTGTGAATTATACACAGCACACACGGTGGAGTGTACTGTCCTGTGTATTATGCACAGCACGTATGGTGGAGTGCACTGTCCTGTGTCTTATACACAGCAAGTAGGGTGGAGTGTTGTCCTGTGAATTATACACAGCGCGCATGGTGGAGTGTGCTGTCCTGTGTATTATACACAGCACGCACGGTGGAGTGTGCTGTCCTGTGTATTATACATAGCGCGCATGGTGGAGTGTGCTGTCCTGTGTATTATACACAGTGCGCACGGTGGAGTGTGCTGTCCTGTGTATTATACACAGCGCGCACGGTGGAGTGTGCTGTCCTGTGTATTATACACAGCGCGCACGGTGGAGTGTGCTGTCCTGTGTATTATACACAGTGCGCATGGTGGAGTGTGCTGTCCTGTGTATTATACACAGCGCGCACGGTGGAGTGTGCTGTCCTGTGTATTATACACAGTGCGCACGGTGGAGTGTGCTGTCCTGTGTATTATACACAGCGCGCACGGTGGAGTGTGCTGTCCTGTGTATTATACACAGCGCGCACGGTGGAGTGTGCTGTCCTGTGTATTATACACAGCGCGCACGGTGGAGTGTGCTGTCCTGTGTATTATACACAGCGCGCACGGTGGAGTGTGCTGTCCTGTGTATTATACACAGCGCGCACGGTGGAGTGTGCTGTCCTGTGTATTATACACAGTGCGCACGGTGGAGTGTGCTGTCCTGTGTATTATACACTGCGCGCACGGTGGAGTGTGCTGCCTGTGTATTATACACAGCGCGCACGGTGGAGTGTGCTGTCCTGTGTATTATACACAGTGCGCACGGTGGAGTGTGCTGCCTGTGTATTATACACAGCGCGCACGGTGGAGTGTGCTGTCCTGTGTATTATACACAGCGCGCACGGTGGAGTATGCTGTCCTGTGTATTATACATAGCGCGCATGGTGGAGTGGAGTGTCCTGTGTATTATACACAGCACATACAGTGGAGTGCTGTCCTGTGAATTATACGCAGTGCGTATGGTGGAGCGTGCTGTCCTGTGTAATATACACAGTGCGTACGGTGGAGTGCACTGTCCTGTGTATTATACACAGCACGTACAGTGGAGTGCTGTCCTGTGAATTATACACAGCGCGTATGGTGGAGCGCACTGTCCTGTGTAATATACACAGCGCGTACGGTGGAGCGCACTGTCCTGTGTATTATACACAGCGCGTACAGTGGAGTGCTGTCCTGTGTATTATACACAGTGCGTATGGTGGTGTGTGCTGTCCTGTGTGTTATACACAGCACGTAAGGTGGAGCATGCTGTCCTGTGTATTATACACAGCATGTACGGTGGTATTGTCCTGTGAATTATACACAGCACGCACGGTGGAGTGTACTGTCCTGTGTATTATGCACAGCACGTATGGTGGAGCGCACTGTCCTGTGTCTTATACACAGCAAGTAGGGTGGAGTGTTGTCCTGTGAATTATACACAGCGCGCATGGTGGAGTGTGCTGTCCTGTGTATTATACACAGCACGCACGGTGGAGTGTGCTGTCCTGTGTATTATACACAGCGCGCACGGTGGAGTGTGCTGTCCTGTGTATTATACACAGTGCGCACGGTGGAGTGTGCTGTCCTGTGTATTATACACAGCGCGCATGGTGGAGTGTGCTGTCCTGTGTATTATACACAGTGCGCACAGTGGAGTGTGCTGTCCTGTGTATTATACACAGCGCGCACGGTGGAGTGTGCTGTCCTGTGTATTATACATAGCGCGCATGGTGGAGTGTGCTGTCCTGTGTATTATTCACAGCGCGCACGGTGGAGTGTGCTGTCCTGTGTATTATACACAGCGCGCACGGTGGAGTGTGCTGTCCTGTGTATTATACAGAGTGCGCACGGTGGAGTGTGCTGTCCTGTGTATTATACACAGCGCGCACGGTGGAGTGTGCTGTCCTGTGTATTATACACAGCGCGCATGGTGGAGTGTGCTGTCCTGTGTATTATACACAGCGCACACGGTGGAGTGTGCTGTCCTGTGTATTATACACAGTGCGCACGGTGGAGTGTGCTGTCCTGTGTATTATACACTGCGCGCACGGTGGAGTGTGCTGCCTGTGTATTATACACAGCGCGCACGGTGGAGTGTGCTGTCCTGTGTATTATACACAGTGCGCATGGTGGAGTGTGCTGCCTGTGTATTATACACAGCGCGCACGGTGGAGTGTGCTGTCCTGTGTATTATACACAGCGCGCACGGTGGAGTATGCTGTCCTGTGTATTATACATAGCGCGCATGGTGGAGTGGACTGTCCTGTGTATTATACACAGCACATACAGTGGAGTGCTGTCCTGTGAATTATACGCAGTGCGTATGGTGGAGCGTGCTGTCCTGTGTAATATACACAGTGCGTACGGTGGAGTGCACTGTCCTGTGTATTATACACAGCACGTACAGTGGAGTGCTGTCCTGTGAATTATACACAGCGCGTATGGTGGAGCGCACTGTCCTGTGTAATATACACAGCGCGTACGGTGGAGCGCACTGTCCTGTGTATTATACACAGCGCGTACAGTGGAGTGCTGTCCTGTGTATTATACACCGTGCGTATGGTGGTGTGTGCTGTCCTGTGTGTTATACACAGCACGTAAGGTGGAGCATGCTGTCCTGTGTATTATACACAGCATGTACGGTGGTATTGTCCTGTGAATTATACACAGCACACACGGTGGAGTGTACTGTCCTGTGTATTATGCACAGCACGTATGGTGGAGCGCACTGTCCTGTGTCTTATACACAGCAAGTAGGGTGGAGTGTTGTCCTGTGAATTATACACAGCGCGCATGGTGGAGTGTGCTGTCCTGTGTATTATACACAGCACGCACGGTGGAGTGTGCTGTCCTGTGTATTATACATAGCGCGCATGGTGGAGTGTGCTGTCCTGTGTATTATACACAGTGTGCACGGTGGAGTGTGCTGTCCTGTGTATTATACACAGCGCGCACGGTGGAGTGTGCTGTCCTGTGTATTATACACAGCGTGCACGGTGGAGTGTGCTGTCCTGTGTATTATACACAGCGCGCACGGTGGAGTGTGCTGTCCTGTGTATTATACACAGTGCGCACGGTGGAGTGTGCTGTCCTGTGTATTATACACAGCGCACACGGTGGAGTGTGCTGTCCTGTGTATTATACACAGCGCGCACGGTGGAGTGTGCTGTCCTGTGTATTATACACAGCGCGCACGGTGGAGTGTGCTGTCCTGTGTATTATACACAGTGCGCACGGTGGAGTGTGCTGTCCTGTGTATTATACACAGCGCGCACGGTGGAGTGTGCTGTCCTGTGTATTATACACAGTGCGCACGGTGGAGTGTGCTGCCTGTGTATTATACACAGCGCGCACGGTGGAGTGTGCTGTCCTGTGTATTATACACAGCGCGCACGGTGGAGTGTGCTGTCCTGTGTATTATACATAGCGCGCATGGTGGAGTGTGCTGTCCTGTGTATTATACACAGCGCGCACGGTGGAGTGTGCTGTCCTGTGTATTATACATAGCGCGCATGGTGGAGTGTGCTGTCCTGTGTATTATACACAGTGCGTACGGTGGAGTGTGCTGTCCTGTGTATTATACACAGTGCGCACGGTGGAGTGTGCTGTCCTGTGTATTATACACAGCGCGCACGGTGGAGTGTGCTGTCCTGTGTATTATACACAGCGCGCACGGTGGAGTGTGCTGTCCTGTGTATTATACACAGTGCGTACGGTGGAGTGTGCTGTCCTGTGTATTATACACAGTGCGCACGGTGGAGTGTGCTGTCCTGTGTATTATACACAGCGCGTACAGTGGAGTGTGCTGTCCTGTGTATTATACACCGTGCGTATGGTGGTGTGTGCTGTCCTGTGTGTTATACACAGCGCGCACGGTGGAGTGTGCTGTCCTGTGTATTATACACAGCGCGCACGGTGGAGTGTGCTGTCCTGTGTATTATACACAGCGCACACGGTGGAGTGTGCTGTCCTGTGTATTATACATAGCGCGCATGGTGGAGTGTGCTGTCCTGTGTATTATACACAGTGCGCACGGTGGAGTGTGCCGTCCTGTGTATTATACACAGCGCGCACGGTGGAGTGTGCTGCCTGTGTATTATACACAGCGCGCACGGTGGAGTGTGCTGTCCTGTGTATTATACACAGTGCGCATGGTGGAGTGTGCTGTCCTGTGTATTATACACAGCGCGCACGGTGGAGTGTGCTGTCCTGTGTATTATACACAGCGCGCATGGTGGAGTGTGCTGTCCTGTGTATTATACACAGCGCGCACGGTGGAGTGTGCTGTCCTGTGTATTATACACAGTGCGCATGGTGGAGTGTGCTGTCCTGTGTATTATACACAGCGCGCACGGTGGAGTGTGCTGTCCTGTGTATTATACACAGTGCGCACGGTGGAGTGTGCTGTCCTGTGTATTATACACAGCGCGCACGGTGGAGTGTGCTGTCCTGTGTATTATACACAGCGCGCACGGTGGAGTGTGCTGTCCTGTGTATTATACACAGCGCGCACGGTGGAGTGTGCTGTCCTGTGTATTATACACAGCGCGCACGGTGGAGTGTGCTGTCCTGTGTATTATACACAGCGCGCACGGTGGAGTGTGCTGTCCTGTGTATTATACACAGTGCGCACGGTGGAGTGTGCTGTCCTGTGTATTATACACTGCGCGCACGGTGGAGTGTGCTGCCTGTGTATTATACACAGCGCGCACGGTGGAGTGTGCTGACCTGTGTATTATACACAGTGCGCACGGTGGAGTGTGCTGCCTGTGTATTATACACAGCGCGCACGGTGGAGTGTGCTGTCCTGTGTATTAAACACAGCGCGCACGGTGGAGTATGCTGTCCTGTGTATTATACATAGCGCGCATGGTGGAGTGGAGTGTCCTGTGTATTATACACAGCACATACAGTGGAGTGCTGTCCTGTGAATTATACGCAGTGCGTATGGTGGAGCGTGCTGTCCTGTGTAATATACACAGTGCGTACGGTGGAGTGCACTGTCCTGTGTATTATACACAGCACGTACAGTGGAGTGCTGTCCTGTGAATTATACACAGCGCGTATGGTGGAGCGCACTGTCCTGTGTAATATACACAGCGCGTACGGTGGAGCGCACTGTCCTGTGTATTATACACAGCGCGTACAGTGGAGTGCTGTCCTGTGTATTATACACAGTGCGTATGGTGGTGTGTGCTGTCCTGTGTGTTATACACAGCACGTAAGGTGGAGCATGCTGTCCTGTGTATTATACACAGCATGTACGGTGGTATTGTCCTGTGAATTATACACAGCACGCACGGTGGAGTGTACTGTCCTGTGTATTATGCACAGCACGTATGGTGGAGCGCACTGTCCTGTGTCTTATACACAGCAAGTAGGGTGGAGTGTTGTCCTGTGAATTATACACAGCGCGCATGGTGGAGTGTGCTGTCCTGTGTATTATACACAGCACGCACGGTGGAGTGTGCTGTCCTGTGTATTATACACAGCGCGCACGGTGGAGTGTGCTGTCCTGTGTATTATACACAGTGCGCACGGTGGAGTGTGCTGTCCTGTGTATTATACACAGCGCGCATGGTGGAGTGTGCTGTCCTGTGTATTATACACAGTGCGCACGGTGGAGTGTGCTGTCCTGTGTATTATACACAGCGCGCACGGTGGAGTGTGCTGTCCTGTGTATTATACATAGCGCGCATGGTGGAGTGTGCTGTCCTGTGTATTATTCACAGCGCGCACGGTGGAGTGTGCTGTCCTGTGTATTATACACAGCGCGCACGGTGGAGTGTGCTGTCCTGTGTATTATACAGAGTGCGCACGGTGGAGTGTGCTGTCCTGTGTATTATACACAGCGCGCACGGTGGAGTGTGCTGTCCTGTGTATTATACACAGCGCGCACGGTGGAGTGTGCTGTCCTGTGTATTATACACAGCGCACACGGTGGAGTGTGCTGTCCTGTGTATTATACACAGTGCGCACGGTGGAGTGTGCTGTCCTGTGTATTATACACTGCGCGCACGGTGGAGTGTGCTGCCTGTGTATTATACACAGCGCGCACGGTGGAGTGTGCTGTCCTGTGTATTATACACAGTGCGCATGGTGGAGTGTGCTGCCTGTGTATTATACACAGCGCGCACGGTGGAGTGTGCTGTCCTGTGTATTATACACAGCGCGCACGGTGGAGTATGCTGTCCTGTGTATTATACATAGCGCGCATGGTGGAGTGGACTGTCCTGTGTATTATACACAGCACATACAGTGGAGTGCTGTCCTGTGAATTATACGCAGTGCGTATGGTGGAGCGTGCTGTCCTGTGTAATATACACAGTGCGTACGGTGGAGTGCACTGTCCTGTGTATTATACACAGCACGTACAGTGGAGTGCTGTCCTGTGAATTATACACAGCGCGTATGGTGGAGCGCACTGTCCTGTGTAATATACACAGCGCGTACGGTGGAGCGCACTGTCCTGTGTATTATACACAGCGCGTACAGTGGAGTGCTGTCCTGTGTATTATACACCGTGCGTATGGTGGTGTGTGCTGTCCTGTGTGTTATACACAGCACGTAAGGTGGAGCATGCTGTCCTGTGTATTATACACAGCATGTACGGTGGTATTGTCCTGTGAATTATACACAGCACACACGGTGGAGTGTACTGTCCTGTGTATTATGCACAGCACGTATGGTGGAGCGCACTGTCCTGTGTCTTATACACAGCAAGTAGGGTGGAGTGTTGTCCTGTGAATTATACACAGCGCGCATGGTGGAGTGTGCTGTCCTGTGTATTATACACAGCACGCACGGTGGAGTGTGCTGTCCTGTGTATTATACATAGCGCGCATGGTGGAGTGTGCTGTCCTGTGTATTATACACAGTGTGCACGGTGGAGTGTGCTGTCCTGTGTATTATACACAGCGCGCACGGTGGAGTGTGCTGTCCTGTGTATTATACACAGCGTGCACGGTGGAGTGTGCTGTCCTGTGTATTATACACAGCGCGCACGGTGGAGTGTGCTGTCCTGTGTATTATACACAGTGCGCACGGTGGAGTGTGCTGTCCTGTGTATTATACACAGCGCGCACGGTGGAGTGTGCTGTCCTGTGTATTATACACAGCGCGCACGGTGGAGTGTGCTGTCCTGTGTATTATACACAGCGCGCACGGTGGAGTGTGCTGTCCTGTGTATTATACACAGTGCGCACGGTGGAGTGTGCTGTCCTGTGTATTATACACAGCGCGCACGGTGGAGTGTGCTGTCCTGTGTATTATACACAGTGCGCACGGTGGAGTGTGCTGTCCTGTGTATTATACACAGCGCGCACGGTGGAGTGTGCTGTCCTGTGTATTATACACAGCGCGCACGGTGGAGTGTGCTGTCCTGTGTATTATACATAGCGCGCATGGTGGAGTGTGCTGTCCTGTGTATTATACACAGCGCGCACGGTGGAGTGTGCTGTCCTGTGTATTATACATAGCGCGCATGGTGGAGTGTGCTGTCCTGTGTATTATACACAGTGCGTACGGTGGAGTGTGCTGTCCTGTGTATTATACACAGTGCGCATGGTGGAGTGTGCTGTCCTGTGTATTATACACAGCGCGCACGGTGGAGTGTGCTGTCCTGTGTATTATACACAGCGCGCACGGTGGAGTGTGCTGTCCTGTGTATTATACACAGTGCGTACGGTGGAGTGTGCTGTCCTGTGTATTATACACAGTGCGCACGGTGGAGTGTGCTGTCCTGTGTATTATACACAGCGCGTACAGTGGAGTGTGCTGTCCTGTGTATTATACACCGTGCGTATGGTGGTGTGTGCTGTCCTGTGTGTTATACACAGCGCGCACGGTGGAGTGTGCTGTCCTGTGTATTATACACAGCGCGCACGGTGGAGTGTGCTGTCCTGTGTATTATACACAGCGCACACGGTGGAGTGTGCTGTCCTGTGTATTATACATAGCGCGCATGGTGGAGTGTGCTGTCCTGTGTATTATACACAGTGCGCACGGTGGAGTGTGCTGTCCTGTGTATTATACACAGCGCGCACGGTGGAGTGTGCTGCCTGTGTATTATACACAGCGCGCACGGTGGAGTGTGCTGTCCTGTGTATTATACACAGTGCGCATGGTGGAGTGTGCTGTCCTGTGTATTATACACAGCGCGCACGGTGGAGTGTGCTGTCCTGTGTATTATACACAGCGCGCACGGTGGAGTGTGCTGTCCTGTGTATTATACACAGTGCGCACGGTGGAGTGTGCTGTCCTGTGTATTATACACAGCGCGCACGGTGGAGTGTGCTGCCTGTGTATTATACACAGCGCGCACGGTGGAGTGTGCTGTCCTGTGTATTATACACAGCGCGCACGGTGGAGTGTGCTGTCCTGTGTATTATACATAGCGCGCACGGTGGAGTGTGCTGTCCTGTGTATTATACACAGCGCGCATGGTGGAGTGTGCTGTCCTGTGTATTATACACAGCGCGCACGGTGGAGTGTGCTGTCCTGTGTATTATACACAGCGCGCACGGTGGAGTGTGCTGTCCTGTGTATTATACACAGCGCGCACGGTGGAGTGTGCTGTCCTGTGTATTATACACAGCGCGCACGGTGGAGTGTGCTGTCCTGTGTATTATACACAGCGCGCACGGTGGAGTGTGCTGTCCTGTGTATTATACACAGCGCGCACGGTGGAGTGTGCTGTCCTGTGTATTATACACAGCGCGCACGGTGGAGTGTGCTGTCCTGTGTATTATGCACAGCGCGCACGGTGGAGTGTGCTGTCCTGTGTATTATACACAGCGCGCACGGTGGAGTGTGCTGTCCTGTGTATTATACACAGCGCGCACGGTGGAGTGTGCTGTCCTGTGTATTATGCACAGCGCGCACGGTGGAGTGTGCTGTCCTGTGTATTATACACAGCGTGCACAGTGGAGTGTGCTGTCCTGTGTATTATACACAGCGCGCACGGTGGAGTGTGCTGTCCTGTGTATTATGCACAGCGCGCACGGTGGAGTGTGCTGTCCTGTGTACCAGCTTTACCTCTGCTTTCTTTTTCACTTTCTTTTCTTTCTTCACTTCCTTTGGCGCCTCTTTCGCACTTCCTCTTTTCGCCAGCTTATTTTCTTTCTCTGCCTCTTCTGCCGCAATTTCTGCCAACAACTGGATTCGGGAAAAAACACTAAATGAGCTCCCCCATGCCAGTCTGACACTTACACAAAATTGCTCTTCCTTCCTGACACACACCCTAACTGGGACAAAGTGAACTGTCCATCATTTTCACCTCATGACCACTCGTCCCCACCCATCAATGACAGGCTGGGCGAATGCTTATCTTTATCCCCATCCCCCACTCCCACTCCACTCCGCCAATCCACTATCCCCATCTCCCCCATCCCCCACTTCCCCATCTCCCCACTTCCCCATCTTCCCACCTCCATCCCCCACTTCCCCATCTCCCCACCTCCATCCCCAACTTCCCCATCCCCCACTTCTCCATCCCCCACTCTCACTCCACTCCGCCTATCCCCCATCCCCCCATCCCCATCCCCACTTCCCCATCCCCCACTTCTCCATCCCCCACTCCTACTCCACTCCGCCTATCCCCCATCCCCTCATCCCAACTCCCCATCCCCACTTCCCCATCCCCCACTTCCCCATCCCCCACTTCCCCATCCCCCGCTTCCCCATCCCCCACTTCTCCATCCCCCCACTCCCACTGCACTCCGCCTATCCCCCATCCCCACTTCCCCATCCCCCACTCCCACTGCACTCCGCCTATCCCCCATCCCCCCATCCCCATCCCCACTTCCCCATCCCCCACTTCTCCATCCCCCACTCCCACTGCACTCCGCCTATCCCCCATCCCCACTTCCCCATCCCCCACTTCTCCATCCCCCACTCCCACTGCACTCCGCCTATCCCCCATCCCCCCATCCCCATCCCCACTTCCCCATCCCCCACTTCTCCATCCCCCACTCCCACTCCACGCCGCCTATCCCCCATCCCCTCATCCCCACTTCCCCATCCCCCACTTCCCCATCCCCCACTTCTCCATCCCCCACTCCCACTGCACTCCGCCTATCCCCCATCCCCCCATCCCCATCCCCACTTCCCCATCCCCCACTTCTCCATCCCCCACTCCCACTCCACTCCGCCTATCACCCATCCCCCCATCCCCATCCCCACTTCCCCATCCCCCACTTCTCCATCCCCCACTCCCACTGCACTCCGCCTATCCCCCATCCCCCCATCCCCATCCCCCCATCCCCATTTCCCCCTCCCCCACTTCCCCATCCCCGACTTCTCCATCCCCCACTCCCACTCCACTCCGCCTATCCCCCATCCCCTCATCCCCATCCCCACGTCCCCATCCCTCCCTTCCCCATCCCAACTCCCCATCCCCCACTTCCCCATCCCCCACTTCCACACCCCCTACTGCCCCATCCCCCACTGCCCCACTTCTCCATCCCCCACTCCCACTGCACTCCGCCTATGCCCCATCCCCCCATCCCCACTTCCCCATCCCCCACTTCTCCATCCCCCACTCCCACTGCACTCCGCCTATCCCCCATCCCCCCATCCCCATCCCCACTTCCCCACCCCCCACTTCTCCATCCCCCACTCCCACTCCACTCCGCCTATCCCCCATCCCTCATCCCCACTTCCCCATCCCCCGCTTCCCCATCCCCCACTTCTCCATCCCCCACTCCCACTGCACTCCGCCTATCCCCCATCCCCCCATCCCCATCCCCACTTCCCCATCCCCCACTTCTCCATCCCCCACTCCCACTGCACTCCGCCTATCCCCCATCCCCCCATCCCCATCCCCACTTCCCCATCCCCCACTCCCACTCCACTCCGCCTATCCCCCATCCCTCATCCCCACTTCCCCATCCCCCGCTTCCCCATCCCCCACTTCTCCATCCCCCACTCCCACTGCACTCCGCCTATCCCCCATCCCCCCATCCCCATCCCCACTTCCCCATCCCCCACTTCTCCATCCCCCACTCCCACTGCACTCCGCCTATCCCCCATCCCCACTTCCCCATCCCCCACTTCCCCATCCCCCACTTCTCCATCCCCCACTCCCACTCCACTCCGCCTATCCCCCATCCCCCCATCCCCATCCCCACTTCCCCCTCCCCCACTTCCCCCTCCCCCACTTCCCCATCCCCCACTTCTCCATCCCCCACTTCCACACCCCCTACTGCCCCATCCCCCACTTCCCCAACCCCATCCTCCACTTCCCCATCCCCCACTTCCCCATCCCCCACTTCCCCATCCCCTACTTCCACACCCCCTACTGCCCCATCCCCCACTTCCCCACTTCCCCAACCCCATCCCCCACTTCCCCATCCCCCCTTCCCCATCCCCCCTTCCCCATCCCCCCTTCCCCATCCCCCACTTTCCCACCCCCACTTCCCCATCCCCTTCCCCTACTTCCCCATCCCCCCTTCCTCATCCCCCCTTCCTCATCCCCCCTTCCTCATCCCCCCTTCCCCATCCCCCACTTCCACACCCACCACTGCCCCATTCCCCTCGTTCCCACCCCCACTTCCCCATCCCCCACTTCCCCATCCCCCCCTTCCCCATCCCCCACTTCCCCATCCCCCACTTCCGCATCCCCACTTCCCCATCCCCCTCAACCCCATCCCCCTCTTCCACCACCCCAATGCCCCATCCCCCTCATCCCCATGCCCCACTTCCACACCCACCCCCATCCCATCCCCCACTTCCTCATCCCCCACAGTCTTGATGGGCTGAATGTCCTCCTCCTGTTCTGAAACTATCAGCTGTTACAATCACACTAGTTGTGGAAAGACAGTCTCCTCAGTCCCAAACAGCTCAGCTTTCCATCGTCACCCAGACCCTGTGGGCTGAGTGTTCCTGTGGTCATCAGGAACCCGACACTGGGACCACATGTGGGTTCTGAGCCCTTGCTTGTGCCTGTCGGTGCAACCTTAAGTGAGATGAACTCCAAATTGGCCGCTTCTGTTTTCACCATCCAATGAGAGACCCTGCAGCCTATTTGGCAGGGGGCACCACTGAGGGTGAAGGGTGAACACGAGGATGTGTCAACTTGGAGGCCCGCTCGGAAACCTGCTGGAAATTTCAAATGAAAGGTCCACAGTTGTTTGGACCATCATAGTGGAGGGGAACCCCCCCCCCCCCTCCGCCCCCCCCTCCGCCCCCCCCTCCGCCCCCCCCTCCGTCCCCCCCTCCGTCCCCCCCTCCATCCCCCCTCCATCCCCCCTCCGTCCCACCCTCTGTCCCCCCTCCCTCCATCCCCCCTCCCCACTCCGTCCCCCCTCCATCCCCCCTCCATCCCCCCTCCGTCCCACCCTCTGTCCCCCCTCCCTCCGTCCCCCCTTCCTCCATCCCTCCTCCCCCCTCTGCCCCCCCTGTCCCCTCTCTGTTCCCCTCCTCGTTCCCCCTTTGTTCCCCCATCTGTCCCCCCTTCGTTCTCCCCTTCATTCCCCCCTCCATTCCCCCCCTCCGTCCCCCCTCCATCCCCCTCTGTCCCTCCCTCCGTTCCCCCCTCCATTCCCCCCCTCCATTCCCCCCCTCCATTCCCCCCCTCCATTCCCCCCCTCTGTCCCCCCTCTGTCCCCCCCTCCATCCCCACTCTGTCCCCCCTCCATCCCCCACTGTCCCCCCTCCTTCCCCCCCTCCTTCCCCCACCTCTGCCCCCCCTCCCCCTCTCTGCCCCACCCCCCCTCCGTTCCCCCCTCCGTTTCCCCCCTCCGTCCCTCCCCTCCGTTCCACCCCTCCGTCCCTCTCCATTCCCCCTCTGTCCCCCCCTCCTTCCCCCCCTCCGTCCCCCCCTCCCTTCCCCCCCTCCGTTCCCCCCTCCTTCCCCCCAACCAACCCTCCCCCCTCCGTTCCCCCCTCTGTCCCCCCCTTCTTTCCCCCCTCCGTTCCCCCCTCTGTCCCCCCCCTCCGTTCCCCCCCTCTGTCCCCCCCCTCCGTTCCCCCCTCCTTCCCCCCCTCCGTTCCCCCCTTCGCTCCCCCCCTCCGTTTTCCCCCTCTGTCCCCCCTCTGTCCCCCCCTCCGTTCCCCCCCCTCCGTTCCCCCCCTCCGTTCCCCCCCTCCTTCCCCCCCTCCGTCCCCCCACCTCCGTTCCCCCCCTCCGTTCCCCCCTTTGTTCCCCCCTCTGTCCCCCCCGTCCGTTCCCCCCCTCTGTCCCCCCCTCCGTTCCCCCCCTCCTTCCACCCTCCGTTCCCCCCCTCCGTTCCCCCCTTCGTTTCCCCCCCCGTTCCCCCCTCCTTTCCCCCCTCCGTTACCCCCCTCCGTTACCCCCCTCTGTCCCCCCTCCGTCTCCCCCGTCCCTCCCTCTGTTCCCCCTCTGTGCCCCCCTCCTTCCCCCCAACCACCCCCCTCCCCCCTCCGTTCCCCCCCTCTGTCCCCCCCTCCGTTCCCCCCCTCTGTCCCCCCCTCCCTTCCCCCCTCTGTCCCCCCCCTCCGTTCCCCCCCTCTGTCCCCCCCTCCGTTCCCCCCCTCTGTCCCCCCCTCCTTTCCCCCCCTCCTTTCCCCCCCTCCTTCCCCCCCTCCGTTCTCCCCTTCGTTCCCCCCTTCGTTCCCCCCCTCCGTTCCCCCCTTCGTTCCCCCCCTCCGTTCTCCCCTTCGTTCCCCCCTCTGTTCCCCCTCTGTTCCCCCTCTGTCCCCCCCTCCGTCCCCCCCTCCGTTCCCCCCCTCCGTTCCCCCCTTCGTTCCCCCCCTCCGTTCGCCCCCTCCTTTCCCCCCTCCGTTACCCCCCTCTGTCCCCTCCCCTTCGTTCCCCCCTCCGATCCCCCCTCTGTCCACCCTCCGTCCTCCCACAGGAATGGTTTCAGCGAAGGCTCTGTCCTTTTCATTGGGCCAGTGAGAAAAGGCACTGATGGTCTCTAATCTGCTGCCTGCAGGGCTCTGCACTCAGTGGGGGAGTGGGGGGGTTCTGACGCCAGGAAATTGCCAGTGTGTTCTGAAATGGTGGTGGGGGGGGTGCTGATGATGGCACAAGAGGGATATGTTGGGGATGGAGAGGGATGCGGGGGAAGGGTGGGAACAGAGGGGATTCGGGAGGTTGAGAATGGAAGGATATGGGGGGGGGGGGGAGGGAATTAAGGTGGGAGGAGGCTGACGTGTTGTATAAACCCCAGCAAAGAGCAATTGGACCAGAGGCTGTTTCTGTTTTAATCATTTGTTCCTGGGATGTGGGTGTCGCTGGCCAGGCCAGCATTTATTACCCATCCCTAATTGCCCTTGAGAAGGTGGTGGTGAGCTGCCTTCTTGAACCGCTGCAGTCCATGTGGGGTAGGTACACCCACAGTGCTGTTAGGAAGGGAGTCCCAGGATTTTGACCACATACTCTGCCAGTCACTAGATCCAGTCACTTCAATGGTTAAAGATTTGCGATGACATGTACTTGTTCCGGAAGCTCCTCCCATAAAATAACATTTTACCTGATCTGGAGTTTTTTCAGCGAAGATGGCCTCTGACCCTCCTTGTTCCACACTGGGAAAATCAGGGAATTTTCCAGAGGTGTTACTGTGGGCACAACAGGCACTGAGTGAGAAGCTGAGGTATCACTGTCAGAGTGAGAGAGTGAGAGGCGTGCTGATAGGAAGCTGGTCACTGTCGGAGGGTCCGTACTAAGGGAGTGCTGCACTGTCAGAGGGTCCGTACTGAGAGAGTGCCGCACTGTCGGAGGGTCAGTACTGAGGGAGTGCCGCACTGTCAGAGGGTCAGTACTGAGGGAGTGCCGCACTGTCGGAGGGTCAGTACTGAGGGAGTGCTGCACTGTCAGAGGGTCAGTACTGAGGGAGTGCCGCACTGTCAGAGGGTCAGTACTGAGGGAGTGCCGCACTGTCGGACGGTCAGTACCGAGGGAGTGCCGCACTGTCGGAGGGTCAGTACTGAGGGAGTGCCGCACTGTCGGAGGGTCAGTACTGAGGGAGTGCCGCACTGTTGGAGGGTCAGTACTGAGGGAGTGCTGCACTTTCAGAGGGTCAGTACTGAGGGAGTGCCGCACTGTTGGAGGGTCAGTACTGAGGGAGTGCCGCACTGTTGGAGGGTCAGTACTGAGGGAGTGCTGCACTGTCGGAGGGTCAGTACTGAGGGAGTGCCGCACTGTTGGAGGGTCAGTACTGAGGGAGTGCCGCACTGTTGGAGGGTCCGTACTGAGAGAGTGCCGCACTGTCGGAGGGTCAGTACTGAGGGAGTGCCGCACTGTCAGAGGGTCAGTACTGAGGGAGTGCCGCACTGTCGGAGGGTCAGTACTGAGGGAGTGCTGCACTGTCAGAGGCTCAGTACTGAGGGAGTGCCGCACTGTCAGAGGGTCAGTACTGAGGGAGTGCCGCACTGTCGGAGGGTCAGTACTGAGGGAGTGCTGCACTTTCAGAGGGTCAGTACTGAGGGAATGCTGCACTGTCAGAGGGTCAGTACTGAGGGAGTGCCGCACTGTCGGACGGTCAGTACCGAGGGAGTGCCGCACTGTCGGAGGGTCAGTACTGAGGGAGTGCCGCACTGTTGGAGGGTCAGTACTGAGGGAGTGCCGCACTGTTGGAGGGTCAGTACTGAGGGAGTGCTGCACTTTCAGAGGGTCAGTACTGAGGGAGTGCCGCACTGTTGGAGGGTCAGTACTGAGGGAGTGCCGCACTGTTGGAGGGTCAGTACTGAGGGAGTGCTGCACTTTCAGAGGGTCAGTACTGAGGGAGTGCCGCACTGTCGGAGGGTCAGTACTGAGGGAGTGCCGCACTGTCGGAGGGTCAGTACTGAGGGAGTGCTGCACTTTCAGAGGGTCAGTACTGAGGGAGTGCTGCACTGTCAGAGGGTCAGTACTGAGGGAGTGCCGGACTGTCAGAGGGTCAGTATTGAGGGAGTGCCGCACTGTCAGAGGGTCAGTACTGAGGGAGTGCCGCACTGTCAGAGGGTCAGTACTGAGACAGTGCCGGACTGTCAGAGGGTCAGTACTGAGGGAGCGCTGCACTGTCTGAGGGTCAGTACTGACGGAGCGCAAATCTGTCGGAGGGTCAGTACTGATGGAGTGCCTCACTGTCGGAGGGTCACTACGAGGGAGAGCTGCACTGTCGGAGGGTCAGTACTGACGGAGCGCAAATCTGTCGGAGGGTCAGTACTGATGGAGTGCCTCACTGTCGGAGGGTCACTACGAGGGAGAGCTGCACTGTCGGAGGGTCAGTACTGAGGGAGTGCCGCACGGTAGGGGGGTCTGTATTGAGGGAGTGCCTCACTGTCAAAGGGTCAGTACTGAGGCAGTGCCGGACTGTCAGAGGGTCAGTACTGAGGGAGTGCCACACTGTAGGAGAGTCAGTACTGAGGGAATGTCGGACTGTCAGAGGGTCAGTACTGAGGGAGTGCTGCACTGTTAGGGGATCAGTACTGAGGGAGTGCCTCACTGTCAGAGGGTCAGTACTGATGGAGTGTGTCACTGTCAGAGGGTCGGCTCTGAGGCAGTGCCAGACTGTCAGGGGGTCAAGAACAAAGAACAAAGAAAATTACAGCACAGTAACAGGCCCTTCGGCCCTCCAAGCCTGCGCCGATCCAGATCCTCTATCTAAACCTGTCGCCTATTTTCTAAGGGTCTGTATCTCTTTTCTTCCTGCCCATTCATGTATCTGTCTAGATACATCTTAAAAGACGCTATCGTGCCCGCGTCTACCACCTCCGCTGGCAACGCGTTCCAGGCACCCACCACCCTCTGCATAAAGAATTTTCCACGCATATCCCCCCTAAACTTTTCCCCTCTCACTTTGAACTCGTGACCCCTCGTAATTGAATCCCCCACTCTGGTAAAAAGCTTCTTGCTATCCACCCTGTCTATACCTCTCATTATTTTGTACACCTCAATCAGGTCCCCCATCAACCTCCGTCTTTCTCATGAAAATATTCCTAATCTACTCAACCTCTCTTCATAGCTAGCGCCCTCCATACCAGGCAACATCCTGGTGAACCTCCTCTGCAGCCTCTCCAAAGCATCTACATCCTTTTGGTAATGTGGCGACCAGAACTGCACGCAGTATTCCAAATGTGGCCGAACCAAAGTCCTATACAACTGTAACATGACCTGCCAACTCTTGTACTCAATACCCCGTCCGATGAAGGAAAGCATGCCGTATGCCTTCTTGACCACTCTATTGACCTGCGTTGCCACCTTCAGGGAACAATGGACCTGAACACCCAAATCTCTCTGTACATCAATTTTCCCCAGGACTTTTCCATTTACTGTATAGTTCACTCTTGAATTGGATCTTCCAAAATGCATCAGCTCGCATTTGCCCTGATTGAACTCCATCTGCCATTTCTCTGCCCAACTCTCCAATCTATCTATATTCTGCTGTATTCTCTGACAGTCCCCTTCACTATCTGCTACTCCACCAATCTTAGTGTCGTCTGCAAACTTGCTAATCAGTCCACCTATACTTTCCTCCAAATCATTGATGTATATCACAAACAACAGTGGTCCCAGCACGGATCCCTGTGGAACACCACTGGTCACACATCTCCATTTTGAGAAACTCCCTTCCACTGCTACTCTCTGTCTCCTGTTGCCCAGCCAGTTCTTTATCCATCTAGCTAGTACACCTTGGACCCCATGCGCCTTCACTTTCTCCATCAGCCTACCATGGGGAATCTTATCAAACGCCTTACTGAAGTCCATGTATATGACATCTACAGCCCTTCCCTCATCAATCAACTTTGTCACTTCCTCAAAGAATTCTATTAAGTTGGTAAGACATGACCTTCCCTGCACAAAACCATGTTGCCGATCACTGATAAGCCCATTTTCTTCCAAATGGGAATAGATCCTATCCCTCAGTATCTTCTCCAGCAGCTTCCCTACCACTGACGTCAGGCTCACCGGTCTATAATTACCTGGATTATCCCTGCTAGACTCCTTAAACAAGGAGACAACATTAGCAATTCTCCAGTCCTCCGGGACCTCACCCGTGTTTAAGGATGTTGCAAAGATATCTGTTAAGGCCCCAGCTATTTCCTCTCTCGCTTCCCTCAGAAACCTGGGATAGATCCCATCCGGACCTGGGGACTTGTCCACCTTAATGCCTTTTAGAATACCCAACACTTCCTCTTTCCTTATGCCGACTTGACCTAGAGAAATCAAACATCTGTTCCTAACCTCAACATCCGTCATGTCCCTCTCCTCGGTGAATACCGATGCAAAGTACTCGTTTAGAATCTCACCCATTTTCTCTGACTCCATGCATAACTTTCCTCCTTTGTCCTTGAGTGGGCCAATCCTTTCTCTCGTTACCCTCTTGCTCCTTATATATGAATAAAAGGCTTTGGGATTTTCCTTAACCCTGTTTGCTAAAGATATTTCATGACCCCTTTTAGCCCTCTTAATTCCTCGTTTCAGATTGGTCCTACATTCCCGATATTCTTTCAAAGCTTCGTCTTTCTTCAGCCTCCTAGACCTGATGTATGCTTCCTTTTTCCTCTAAGCGAGTCTCACAATTTCACCTGTCATCCATGGTTCCCTAATCTTGCCATTTCTATCCCTCATTTTCACAGGAACATGTCTCTCCTGCACGCTAATCAACCTCTCTTTAAAAGCCTCCCACATATCAAATGTGAATTTACCTTCAAACAGCTGCTCCCAATCTACATTTCCCAGCTCCTGCCGAATTTTGGTATAGTTGGCCTTCCCCCAATTTAGCACTCTTCCTTTCGGACCACTCTCGTCTTTGTCCATGAGTATTCTAAATCTTACGGAATTGTGATCGCCATTCCCAAAGTAGTCCCCTACTGAAACTTCAACCACCTGGCCGGGCTCATTCCCCAACACCAGGTCCAGTATGGCCCCTTCCCGAGTTGGACTATTTACATACTGCTGTAGAAAACCCTCCTGGATGCTCCTTACAAATTCTGCTCCATCTGGACCTCTAACATGAAGTGAATCCCAGTCAATGTTGGGAAAATTAAAATATCCTATCACCACCACCCTGTTGCTCCTACATCTTTCCATAATCTGTTTACATATTTGTACCTCTATCTCACGCTCGCTGTTGGGAGGCCTGTAGTACAGCCCCAACATTGTTACCGCACCCTTCCTATTTCTGAGTTCTGCCCATATTGCCTCACTGCTCGAGTCCTCCATAGTGCCCTCCTTCAGCACAGCTGTGATATCCTCTTTGACCAGTAATGCAACTCCCCACCCCTTTTACCTCCCTCTCTATCCCGCCTGAAGCATCGGTATCCTGGGATATTTAGTTGCCAATCGTGCCCTTCCCTCAACCAAGTCTCAGTAATAGCAATAACATCATACTCCCAGGTACTAATCCAAGCCCTAAGTTCATCTGCCTTACCTACTACACTTCTTGCATTAAAACAAATGCACCTCAGACCACCAGTCCCTTTGCGTTCATCATCTGATCCCTGTCTACTCTTTCCCTTAGTCACGCTGACTTCATTATCTAGTTCCTTACAGGATTTAGTTACTGCCTCCTTACTGTCCACTGACCTCCTCATTTGGTTCCCATCCCCCTGCCACATTAGTTTAAACCCTCCCCAACAGCGTTAGCAAAAGCATTGGTCATTGGTTCCAGTCAGGCCCAGGTGTAGACCGTCCAATTTGTAATAGTCCCACCTCCCCCAGAAACGGTCCCAATGTCCCAAAAATCTGAACCCCTCCCTCCTGCACCATCTCTCAAGCCACGCATTCTTCCTGACTATTCTTTCATTTCTACTCTGACTATCACGTGGCACTGGTAGCAATCCTGAGATTACTACCTCTGAGGTCCTACTTTTTAACTTGGCTCCTAACTCCCTAAATTCTGCTTGTAGGACCTCATCCCGTTTTTTACCTATATCATTGGTGCCTCTGTGCACAACGACAACTGGCTGTTCACCCTCCCCCTTTAGAATGTTCTGCAGCCGATCTGAGACATCCCTGACTCGTGCACCTGGGAGGCAACATACCATTCGGGAGTCTCGTTTTCGACCACAGAACCGCCTATCTACTCCCCTTATAATCGAATCGCCTGTGACGATAGCCCTTCCACTCTTTTTCCCGCCCTTCCGAACAGCAGAGCCAGCCTCGGTGCCATGAACCTGGCTACTGCTGCCTTCCCCTGGTGAGCCATCTCCCCCAACAGTATCCAAAACGGTATACCTGTTTTGGAGGGAGATGACCGCAGGGGACACCTGCGCTGCCTTCCTGCTCTTTCTCTGTCGTTTGGTCACCCATTCCCTTTCACCCTCAGCAATCCTAATCTGCGGTGTGACCAATTCGCTAAACGTGCTATCCACGACCTCCTCAGCATCGCGCATGCTCCAAAGTGAGTCCATCCGCAGCTCCAGAGCCATCATGCGGTCTAACAAGAGCTGCAGCAGGACACACTTCAGTACTGAAGTGCTGAGGGTCAGTACTGAGGGAGTGCTGCACTGTCGGAGGGTCAGTACTGAGGGAGTGCCGCACTGTGGGAGATTTAGAATTAGAATTAGAATTAGAACATTACAGCACAGTACAGGCCCTTCGGCCCTCGATGTTGCACCGACCTGTGAAACCATCTGACCTACACTATTCCATTTTCATCCATATGTCTATCCAATGACCACTTAAATGCCCTTAAAGTTGGCAAGTCTACTACTGTTGCAGGCAGGGCGTTCCACGCCCCTACTACTCTCTGAGTAAAGAAACTACCTCTGACATCTGTCCTATATCTATCACCCCTCAACTTAAAGCTATGTCCCCTCGTGTTTGCCATCACCATCCGAGGAAAAAGACTCTCACTATCCACCCTATCTCACCCTCTGATTATCTTATATGTCTCTATTAAGTCACCTCCCCTCCTCCTTCTCTCCAACGAAAACAACCTCAAGTCCCTCAGCCTTTCCTCGTAAGACCTTCCCTCAATACCAGGCAACATCCTAGTAAATCTCCTCTGCACCCTTTCCATAGCTTCCACATCCTTCCTATAATGCGGTGACCAGAACTGCACGCAATACTCCAGGTGCGGTCTCACCGGAGTTTTGTACAGCTGCAGCATGACCTCGTGGCTCCGAAACTCGATCCCCCTACTAATAAAAGCTAACACACCATATGCCTTCTTAACAGCCCTATTAACCTGGGTAGCAACTTTCAGGGATTTATGCACCTGGACACCAAGATCTCTCTGTTCATCTACACTACCAAGAATCTTCCCATTAGCCCAGTACTCTGCATTCCTGTTACTCCTTCCAAAGTGAATCACCTCACACTTCTCCGCATTAAACTCCATTTGCCATCTCTCAGCCCAGCTCTGCAGCCTATCTATGTCCCTCTGTAGCCTACAACATCCTTCGGCACTATCCACAACTCCACCGACATTAGTGTCATCCGCAAATTTACTAACCCACCCTTCTACACCCTCTTCCAGGTCATTTATAAAAATGACAAACAGCAGTGACCCCAAAACAGATCCTTGCGGTACACCACTAGTAACTAAACTCCAGGATGAACATTTGCCATCAACCACCACCCTCAGTCTTCTTTCAGCTAGCCAATTTCTGATCCAAAGCTCTAAATCACCTTCAACCCCATACTTCCGTATTTTCTGCAATAGCCTACCGTGGGGAACCTTATCAAACACCTTACTGAAATCCATATACACCACATCCACTGCTTTACCCTCATCCACCTGTTTGGTCACCTTCTCGAAAAACTCAATAAGGTTTGTGAGGCACGACCTACCCGTCACAAAACCGTGCTGACTATCGCTAATGAACTTATTCTTTTCAAGATGATTATAAATCCTGTCTCTTCTAACCTTTTCCAACATTTTACGCACAACCGAAGTAAGGCTCACAGGTCTATAATTACCAGGGCTGTCTCTACTCCCCTTCTTGAACAAGGGGACAACATTTGCTATCCTCCAGTCTTCCGGCACTATTCCTGTCGACAATGATGACATAAAGATCAAGGACAAAGGCTCTGCAATCTCCTCCCTGGCTTCCCAGAGAATCCGAGGATAAATCCGATCTGGCCCAGGGGACTTATCTATTTTCACACTTTCCAAAATTGCTAACACCTCCTCCTTGTGAACCTCAATCCCATCTAGCCTAGTAGTCTGAATCTCATTATTCTCCTCGACAACATTTTCTTTCTCCACTGTAAATACTGACGAAAAATATTCATTTAACGCTTCCCCTATCTCCTCTGATTCCACACACAACTTCCCACTACTATCCTTGATTGGCCCTAACCTATCTCTAGTCATTCTTTTATTCCTGACATACCTATAGAAAGCCTTAGGGTTTTCTTTGATCCTATCCGCCAATGACTTCTCGTGTCCTCTCCTTGCTCTTCTTATCTCTCCCTTTAGATCCTTCCTGGCTAGCTTGTAACTCTCAAGCGCCCTAACTGAGCCTTCACGTCTCATCCTACTATAAGCATTCTTCTTCCTCTTGACAAGCGCTTCAACTTCTTCAGTAAACCACGGCTCCCTCGCTCGAGGGAGTACTGCACTTAGTACAGAGGGAGCGCCGCAATGATGGAGATTCAGTACTGAGGGAGCGCCGCACTGTCAGAGGTTCAGTACTCAGGGAGCGCCGCACTGTCGGTGGGTCAGTACTGAGGGAGCACGGCACTGTCAGCGGGTCAGTACTGAGGGAGCACCGCACTGTCAGAGGGTCAGTACTGAGGGAGTGCAGCACTGTCGGAGGGTCAGTACAGAGGGAGCGCTGCACTGTCAGAGGGTCAGAACTGAGGGAGCACCGCACTGTCAGAGGATCAGTACTGAGGGAGCGCCTCACTGTCGGATGGTCAGTACTGAGGGAGCCCTGCACTGTCAGAGGGTCAGTACTGAGGGAGCACCGCACTGTCAGAGGGTCAGTACTGAGTGAGCCCTGCACTGTCAGAGTGTCAGTACTGAGGGAGTGCTGCACTGTGAGAGGGTCAGTACTGTGGGAGCCCTGCACTGTCAGAGGGTCAGCACTGAGGGAGTGCTGCACTGTCAGAGGGTCAGTACTGAGGGAGCCCTGCACTGTCAGAGGATCAGTACTGAGGGAGTGCAGCACTGTCGGAGGGTCAGTACTGAGGGAGCGCCGCACTGTCAGAGGGTCAGTAATGAGGGAGTGCAGCACTGTCGGAGGGTCAGTACTGAGGGAGAACTGCACTGTCAGAGGTTCAGTACTGAGGGAGTGCTGCGCTGTCAGAGGCTGAGTACTGAGGGAGCACCGCACTGTTGGAGGGTCAGTACTGAGGGAGTGCAGCACTGTCGGCGGGTCAGTACTGAGGGAGCGCTGCACTGTCAGAGGGTCATTACTAAGGGAGCACTGCAATGTTGGAGGATCAAAACTGAGGGAGTGCAGCACTGTCGGAGGGTTAGTACTGAGGGAGCCCTGCACTGTCAGATGGTCAGTACTGAGGGAGCCCTGCACTGTCAGCGGGTCTGTACTGAGGGAGCACCGCACTGTCAGAGGGTCAGTACTGAGGGAGTGCTGCACTGTCGGAGCGTCAATACTGAGGGTGCGCTGCACTGTCAGAGGGTCAGTACTGAGGGAGCCCTGCACTGTCAGAGGGTCAGTACTAAGGGAGTGCCGCACTGTTAGAGGGTCAGTACTGAGGGAGTACCGCACTGTTGGAGGGCCAGTACTGAGGGAGTGCAGCACTGTGAGAGGGTCAGTACTGAGGGAGTGCAGCACTGTCGGAGGGTTAGTATTGAGGGAGCGCCGCACTGTCAGAGGTTCAGTACTGAGGGAGCCCTGCACTGTCAGAGGGTCAGTACTGAGGGTGTGCAGCACTGTCTGAGGGTTAGTACTGAGGGAGTGCCGCACTGTCTGAGGGTTAGTACTGAGGGAGTGCCGCACTGTCAGAGGGTCAGTACTGAGGGACGGCTGCACTGTCTGAGGGTTAGTACTGAGTGAGTGCCGCACTGTCAGAGGGTCAGTACTGAGGGACCGCTGCACTGTCGGAGTGTCAGTACTGAGGGAGCGCTGCACTGTCAGAGGGTCAGTACTGAGGGAGTGCAGCACTGTCTGAGGGTTAGTACTGAGGGAGTGCCGCACTGTCAGAGGGTCAGTACTGAGGGACCGCTGCACTGTCGGAGTGTCAGTACTGAGGGAGCCCTGCACTGTCAGAGGGTCAGTACTGAGGGAGTGCTGTACTGTCAGAGGGTCAGTCCTAAGGGAGCCCTGCACTGTCAGAGGATCAGTACTGAGGGAGTGCAGCACTGTCGGAGGGTCAGTACTGAGGACGAGCCGCACTGTCAGAGGGTCAGTAATGAGGGAGTGCAGCACTGTCAGAGGGTCAGTACTGAGGGAGCCCTGCACTGTCAGAGGGTCAGTACTGAGGGAGCGCCGCACTGTCAGAGGGTCAGTAATGAGGGAGCGCCGCACTGTCAGAGGGTCAGTAATGAGGGAGTGCAGCACTGTCGGAGGTTCAGTACTGAGGGAGTGCTGCGCTGTCAGAGGCTCAGTACTGAGTGAGCACCGCACTGTTGGAGGGTCAGTACTGAGGGAGTGCAGCACTGTCGGAGGGTCAGTACTGAGGGAGCGCTGCACTGTCAGAGGGTCAGTACTAAGGGAGCACTGCAATGTTGGAGGGTCAGTACTGAGGGAGCCCTGCACTGTCAGATGGTCAGTACTGAGGGAGCCTTGCACTGTCAGCGGGTCTGTACTGAGGGAGCACCGCACTGTCAGAGGGTCAGTACTGAGGGAGTGCTGCACTGTCGGAGAGTCAATACTGAGGGTGCGCTGCACTGTCAGAGGTTCAGTACTGAGGGAGCGCGACACAGTCGGAGGGTCAGTACTGAGGGAGCCCTGCACTGTCAGAGGGTCAGTACTGAGGGAGCACCGCACTGTTGGAGGGTCAGTACTGTGGGAGTGCTGCACTGTCAGATGGTCAGTACTGAGGGAGCCTTGCACTGTCAGCGGGTCTGTACTGAGGGAGCACCGCACTGTCAGAGGGTCAGTACTGAGGGTGTGCTGCACTGTCAGAGGGTCAGTACTGAGGGAGCGCCGCACTGTCAGAGGTTCAGTACTGAGGGAGCGCGACACAGTCGGAGGGTCAGTACTGAGGGAGCCCTGCACTGTCAGAGGGTCAGTACTGAGGGAGCACCGCACTGTTGGAGGGTCAGTACTGTGGGAGTGCTGCACTGTCAGAGGGTCAGTGCTGAGGGAATGCAGCACTGTCGGAGGGTCAGTACTGAGGGAGTGCTGCACTGTTGGAGGGGCAGTACTGAGGGAGTGCTGCACTGTCGGAGTGTCAGGACTGAGGGAGTGCTGCACTGTCAGAGGCTCAGTACTGAGGGAGCACCGTACTGTTGGAGGGTCAGTACTGAGGGAGTGCAGCACTGTCGGAGGGTCAGTACTGAGGGAGCGCTGCACTGTCAGAGGGTCAGTACTGAGGGAGCACTGCAATGTTGGAGGGTCAGTACTGAGGGAGTGCAGCACTGTCAGAGGGTTAGTACTGAGGGAGCGCTGCACTGTCAGAGGGTCAGTACTGAGGGAGTGCAGCACTGTCGGAGGGTCAGTACTGAGGGAGTGCAGCACTGTCGGAGGGTCAGTACAGAGGGAGCGCTGCACTGTCGGAGAGTCAATACTGAGGGTGCGCTGCACTGTCAGAGGGTCAGTACTGAGGGAGCCCTTCACTGACAGCGGGTCTGTACTGACGGATCACCGCACTGTCAGAGGGTCAGTACTGAGGGAGTGCTGCACTGTCGGAGAGTCAATACTGAGGGTGCGCTGCACTGTCAGAGGGTCAGTACTGAGGGAGCCCTGCACTGTCAGAGGGTCAGTACTGAGGGAGTGCAGCACTGTCGGAGGGTCAGTACAGAGGGAGCGCTGCACTGTCAGAGGATCAGTACTGAGGGAGCGCCTCACTGTCGGATGGTCAGTACTGAGGGAGCCCTGCACTGTCAGAGGGCCAGTACTGAGGGAGCACCGCACTGTCAGAGGGTCAGTACTGAGTGAGCCCTGCACTGTCAGAGTGTCAGTACTGAGGGAGTGCTGCACTGTGAGAGGGTCAGTACTGTGGGAGCCCTGCACTGTCAGAGGGTCAGCACTGAGGGAGTGCTGCACTGTCAGAGGGTCAGTACTGAGGGAGTGCTGCAATGTTGGAGGGTCAGTACTGAGGGAGTGCTGCACTGTCAGATGGTCAAAACTGAGGGAGCCCTGCACTGTCAGAGGGTCAGTACTGAGGGAGTGCTGCACAGTTGAAGGGTCAGAACTGAGGGAGTGCTGCGCTGTCAGAGGGTCAGTACTGAGGGAGCCCTGCACTGTCAGATGGTCAGTACTGAGGGAATGCCGCACTGTGAGAGGGTCAGTATTGAGGCAGTGCCGGACTGTCAGGGGGTCAGTACTGTGGGAGTGCTGCACTGTCAGAGGGTCAGTACTGAGGGAGTGCTGCACTGTCAGTGGGTCAGTACTGAGGGAGCGCTGCAGTGTCGGAGGGTCAGTACTGAGGGAATGCCGCACTGTGAGAGGGTCAGTATTGAGGCAGTGCCGGACTGTCAGAGGATCAGTACTGAGGGAGCAACGCAGTGTCAGAGGGTCAGTAGTGAGGGAGCGCCGCACTGTCCGAGGGTCAGTACTGAGGGAGCACTGCAATGTTGGAGGGTCAATACTGAGGGAGCGCAGCACTGTCCGAGGGTTAGTACTGAGGGAGTGCTGCACTGTCAGAGGGTCAGTACTGAGGGAGCCCTGCACTGTCGGAGGGTCAGTATTCAGGCATTGCCGGACTGTCAGTGGTTAGTACTGAGGGAGTGATGCACTGCCAGGGCGTCAGTACTGAGGGAGTGCTGCACTGTCGAAGGGTCAGTACTGAGGGAGCACTGCAACATTGGAGGGTCAGTACTGAGGGAGTGCAGCACTGTCGGAGGGTTTGTACAGAGGGAGCGCTGCACTGTCAGAGGGTCAGTACTGAGGGAGCCCTGCACAGTCAGCGGGTCAGTACGAAGGGAGCACCGCACTGTCAGAGGGTCAGTACTGAGGGAGTGCTGCACTGTCGGAGAGTCAATACTGAGGGTGCGCTGCACTGTCAGAGGGTCAGTACTGAGGGAGCCCTGCACTGTCAGAGCGTCAGTACTGAGGGAGTGCAGCACTGTCGGAGGGTCAGTACAGAGGGAGCGTTGCACTGTCAGAGGGTCAGTACTGAGGGAGCGCCACACTGTCGGAGGTTCAGTACTGAGGGAGCCCTGCACTGTCAGAGGGTCAGTACTGAGGGAGCACCGCACTGTTGGAGGGTCAGTCCTGTGGGAGTGCTGCACTGTCAGAGGGTCAGTACTGAGGGTGTGCAGCACTGTCGGAGGGTCAGTACTGAGGGAGCGCTGCACTGTCAGAGGGTCAGTTCTGAGGGAGCCCTGCACTGTCAGAGGGTCAGTACTGAGGGAGCGCTGCACTGTCAGATGGTCAATACTGAGGGAGCCCTGCACTGTCAGAGGGTCAGTACTGAGCGAGTGCAGCACTGTCGGAGGGTCAGTACTGAGGGAGCGCTGCACTGTCCGAGGGTCAGTACTGAGGGAGACCTGCACTGTCAGATGGTCAGTACTGAAGGAGTGCTGCACTGTCAGAGGGTCAGTACTGAGGGAGCCCTGCACAGTCAGAGGGTCAGTACTGAGGGAGTGCAGCACTGTCGGAGGGTCAGTACTGAGGGAGTGCCGCACTGTCAGAGGGTCAGTACTGAGCGAGTGCAGCACTGTCGGAGGGTCAGTACTGAGGGAGCGCTGCACTGTCAGAGGGTCAGTACTGAGGGAGACCTGCACTGTCAGATCGTCAGTACTGAGGGAGTGCTGCACTGTCAGAGGGTCAGTACTGTGGGAGCACCGCACTGTTGGAGGGTCTGTACTGAGGGAGTGCAGCACTGTCGGACAGGCAGTACTGAGGGAGCGCTGCACTGTCAGAGGGTCAGTACTGAGGGAGCCCTGCACTGTCAGAGGGTCAGTACTGAGGGAGTGCTGCACTGTCGGAGAGTCAATACTGAGGGAATGCCGCACTGTGAGGGGGTCAGTATTGAGGCAGTGCCGGACTGTCAGGGGGTCAGTACTGAGGGAGTGCTGCACTGTCAGAGGGTCAGTACTAAGGGAGTGCCGCACTGTCAGAGGGTCAGTACTGAGGGAGCACTGCAATGTTGGAGGGTCAATACTGAGGGAGCGCAGCACTGTCCGAGGGTTAGTACCGAAGGAGTGCTGCACTGTCGGAGGGTCAGTATTCAGGCATTGCCGGACTGTCAGTGGTTAGTACTGAGGGAGTGCTGCACTGCCAGGGCGTCAGTACTGAGGGAGTGCTGCACTGTCGAAGGGTCAGTACTGAGGGAGCACTGCAACATTGGAGGGTCAGTACTGAGGGAGTGCAGCACTGTCGGAGGGTTTGTACAGAGGGAGCGCTGCACTGTCAGAGGGTCAGTACTGAGGGAGCCCTGCACAGTCAGCGGGTCAGTACGAAGGGAGCACCGCAATGTCAGAGGGTCAGTACTGAGGGAGTGCTGCACTGTCGGAGAGTCAATACTGAGGGTGCGCTGCACTGTCAGAGGGTCAGTACTGAGGGAGCCCTGCACTGTCAGAGGGTCAGTACTGAGGGAGTGCAGCACTGTCGGAGGGTCAGTACAGAGGGAGCGTTGCACTGTCAGAGGGTCAGTACTGAGGGAGCGCCACACTGTCGGAGGTTCAGTACTGAGGGAGCCCTGCACTGTCAGAGGGTCAGTACTGAGGGAGCACCGCACTGTTGGAGGGTCAGTCCTGTGGGAGTGCTGCACTGTCAGAGGGTCAGTACTGAGGGAGTGCAGCACTGTCGGAGGGTCAGTACTGAGAGAGCGCTGCACTGTCAGACGGTCAGTTCTGAGGGAGCACCGCACTGTTGGAGGGTCTGTACTGAGGGAGTGCAGCAATGTCAACAGGCATTACTGAGGGAGCGCTGCACTGTCAGAGGGACAGTACTGAGGGAGCCCTGCACTGTCAGAGGGTCAGTACTGAGGGAGTGCTGCACTGTCGGAGAGTCAATACTGAGTGAATGCCGCACTGTGAGGGGGTCAGTATTGAGGCAGTGCCGGACTGTCAGGGGGTCAGTACAGTGGGAGTGCTGCACTGTCAGAGGGTCAGTACTGAGGGAGTGCTGCACTGTCAGAGGGTCAGTACTAAGGGAGTGCCGCACTGTCAGAGGGTCAGTACTGAGGGAGCACCGCACTGTTGGAGGGTCAGTACTGAGGGAGTGCAGCACTGTCAGAGGGTCAGTACTGAGGGAGTGCCGCACTGTCAGAGGGTCAGTACTGAGGGAGCACCGCACTGTTGGAGGGTCAGTACTGAGGGAGTGCAGCACTGTCAGAGGGTCAGTACTGAGGGAGTGCAGCACTGTCGGAGGGTCAGTACTGAGGGAGCACCGCACTGTTGGAGGGTCAGTACTGAGGGAGTGCAGCACTGTCAGAGGGTCAGTACTGAGGGAGTGCAGCACTGTCAGAGGGTCAGTACTGAGGGAGTGCAGCACTGTCAGAGGGTCAGTACTGAGGGAGCCCTGCACTGTCGGAGGGTCAGTATTCAGGCATTGCCGGACTGTCAGTGGTTAGTACTGAGGGAGTGCTGCACTGCCAGGGCGTCAGTACTGAGGGAGTGCTGCACTGTCGAAGGGTCAGTACTGAGGGAGCACTGCAACATTGGAGGGTCAGTACTGAGGGAGTGCAGCACTGTCGGAGGGTTTGTACAGAGGGAGCGCTGCACTGTCAGAGGGTCAGTACTGAGGGAGCCCTGCACAGTCAGCGGGTCAGTACGAAGGGAGCACCGCAATGTCAGAGGGTCAGTACTGAGGGAGTGCTGCACTGTCGGAGAGTCAATACTGAGGGTGCGCTGCACTGTCAGAGGGTCAGTACTGAGGGAGCCCTGCACTGTCAGAGGGTCAGTACTGAGGGAGTGCAGCACTGTCGGAGGGTCAGTACAGAGGGAGCGTTGCACTGTCAGAGGGTCAGTACTGAGGGAGCGCCACACTGTCGGAGGTTCAGTACTGAGGGAGCCCTGCACTGTCAGAGGGTCAGTACTGAGGGAGCACCGCACTGTTGGAGGGTCAGTCCTGTGGGAGTGCTGCACTGTCAGAGGGTCAGTACTGAGGGAGTGCAGCACTGTCGGAGGGTCAGTACTGAGAGAGCGCTGCACTGTCAGACGGTCAGTTCTGAGGGAGCACCGCACTGTTGGAGGGTCTGTACTGAGGGAGTGCAGCACTGTCAACAGGCATTACTGAGGGAGCGCTGCACTGTCAGAGGGTCAGTACTGAGGGAGCCCTGCACTGTCAGAGGGTCAGTACTGAGGGAGTGCTGCACTGTCGGAGAGTCAATACTGAGTGAATGCCGCACTGTGAGGGGGTCAGTATTGAGGCAGTGCCGGACTGTCAGGGGGTCAGTACAGTGGGAGTGCTGCACTGTCAGAGGGTCAGTACTGAGGGAGTGCTGCACTGTCAGAGGGTCAGTACTAAGGGAGTGCCGCACTGTCAGAGGGTCAGTACTGAGGGAGCACCGCACTGTTGGAGGGTCAGTACTGAGGGAGTGCAGCACTGTCAGAGGGTCAGTACTGAGGGAGTGCCGCACTGTCAGAGGGTCAGTACTGAGGGAGCACCGCACTGTTGGAGGGTCAGTACTGAGGGAGTGCAGCACTGTCAGAGGGTCAGTACTGAGGGAGTGCAGCACTGTCGGAGGGTCAGTACTGAGGGAGCACCGCACTGTTGGAGGGTCAGTACTGAGGGAGTGCAGCACTGTCAGAGGGTCAGTACTGAGGGAGTGCAGCACTGTCAGAGGGTCAGTACTGAGGGAGTTCAGCACTGTCAGAGGGTCAGTACTGAGGGAGCGCTGCACTGTCAGAGGGTCAGTACTGAGGGAGCCCTGCACTGTCAGAGGGTCAGTACTGAGGGAGCGCTGCACTGTCAGATACTCATTACTGAGTGAGGCCTGCACTGTCAGAGGGTCAGTACTGAGGGAGTGCTGCACTGTTGGAGGGGCAGTACTGAGGGAGTGCTGCACTGTCAGAGGGTCAGTACTGAGGGAGTGCAGCACTGTCTGAGGGTTAGTACTGAGGGAGTGCCGCACTGTCAGAGGGTCAGTACTGAGGGAGCGCTGCACTGTCAGAGGGTCAGTACTGAGGGAGCCCTGCACTGTCAGAGGATCAGTACTGAGGGAGTGCAGCACTGTCGGAGGGTCAGTACTGAGGGAGCGCCGCACTGTCAGAGGGTCAGTAATGAGGGAGTGCAGCACTGTCGGAGGGTCAGTACTGAGGGAGACCTGCACTGTCAGAGGGTCAGTACTGAGGGAGTGCTGCACTGTCAGATGCTCAGTACTGAGGGCGCACCGCACTGTTGGAGGGTCAGTACTGAGGGAGTGCAGCACTGTCGGAGGGTCAGTACTGAGGGAGCGCTGCACTGTCAGAGGGTCAGTACGGAGGGAGCACCGCAATGTTGGAGGGTCAGTACTGAGGGAGTGCAGCACTGTCGGAGGGTCAGTACTGAGGGAGCGCTGCACTGTCAGAGGGTCAGTACTGAGGGAGCACCGCACTGTCAGAGGGTCAGTACTGAGGGAGTGCTGCACTGTCGGAGAGTCAATACTGAGGGTGCGCTGCACTGTCAGAGGGTCAGTACTGAGGGAGCCCTGCACTGTCAGAGGGTCAGTACTGAGGGAGCCCTGCACTGTCAGAGGGTCAGTACTGAGGGAGTGCAGCACTGTCGGAGGGACAGTACAGAAGGAGCGCTGCACTGTCAGAGGGTCAGTACTGAGGGAGCGCCGCAATGTCAGAAGTTCAGTACTGAGGGAGCGCCACACTGTCGGAGGGTCAGTACTGAGGGAGCCCTGCACTGTCAGAGGGTCAGTACTGAGGGAGCCCTGCAATGTCAGAGGGTCAGTACTGAGGGAGCACCGCACTGTTGGAGGGTCAGTACTGTGGGAGTGCTGCACTGTCAGAGGGTCAGTGCTGAGGGAGTGCAGCACTGTCAGAGGGTCAGTACTGAGGGAGCGCCGCACTGTCGGAGGGTCAGTACTGAGGGTGTGCTGCACTGTCAGAGGGTCAGTACTGAGGGAATGCCGCACTGTGAGCGGGTCAGTATTGAGGCAGTGCCACAGTGTCAGAGGGTCAGTACTGAGGGAGCACCGCACTGTCATAGGGTCAGTACTGAGGGAGCGCCGCACTGTCGGAGGGTCAGTACTGAGGGAGCACTGCAATGTTGGAGGGTCATTATTGAGCGAGCGCAGCACTGTCGAAGGGTCAGTACTGAGGGAGCACTGCAACATTGGAGGGTCAGTACTGAGGGACTGCAGCACTGTCGGAGGGTTTGTACAGAGGGAGCGCTGCACTGTCAGAGGGTCAGTACTGAGGGAGCCCTGCACAGTCAGCGGGTCAGTACGAAGGGAGCACCGCACTGTCAGAGGGTCAGTACTGAGGGAGTGCTGCACTGTCGGAGAGTCAATACTGAGGGTGCGCTGCACTGTCAGAGGGTCAGTACTGAGGGAGCCCTGCACTGTCAGAGGGTCAGTACTGAGGGAGCCCTGCACTGTCAGAGGGTCAGTACTGAGGGAGCGCCACACTGTCGGAGGTTAAGTACTTTGGGAGCCCTGCACTGTCAGAGGGTCAGTACTGAGGGAGCACCGCACTGTCGGAGGGTCAGTCCTGTGGGAGTGCTGCACTGTCAGAGGGTCAGTACTGAGGGAGTGCAGCACTGTCGGAGGGTCAGTACTGAGGGAGCGCTGCACTGTCAGAGGGTCAGTTCTGAGGGAGCCCTGCACTGTCAGAGGGTCAGTACTGAGGGAGCGCTGCACTGTCAGATGGTCAATACTGAGGGAGCCCTGCACTGTCAGAGGGTCAGTACTGAGTGAGTGCAGCACTGTCAGAGGGTCAGTACTGATGGAGACCTGCACTGTCAGAGTGTCAGTACTGAGGGAGTGCTGCACTGTTAGAGGGTCAGTACTGAGGGAGCCCTGCACTGTCAGAGGGTCAGTACTGAGGGAGTGCAGCACTGTCGGAGGGTCAGTACTGAGGGAGTGCCGCACTGTCAGAGGGTCAGTACTGAGCGAGTGCAGCACTGTCGGAGGGTCAGTACTGAGGGAGCGCTGCACTGTCAGAGGGTCAGTACTGAGGGAGACCTGCACTGTCAGATGGTCAGTACTGAGGGAGTGCTGCACTGTCAGAGGGTCAGTACTGAGGGAGCACCACACTGTTGGAGGGTCTGTACTGAGGGAGTGCAGCACTGTCGGACAGGCAGTACTGAGGGAGCGCTGCACTGTCAGAGGGTCAGTACTGAGGGAGCCCTGCACTATCAGAGGGTCAGTACTGAGGGAGTGCTGCACTGTCGGAGAGTCAATACTGAGGGAATGCCGCACTGTGAGGGGGTCAGTATTGAGGCAGTGCCGGACTGTCAGGGGGTCAGCACAGTGGGAGTGCTGCACTGTCAGAGGGTCAGTACTGAGGGAGTGCTGCACTGTCAGAGGGTCAGTACTAAGGGAGTGCCGCACTGTCAGAGGGTCAGTACTGAGGGAGTGCAGCACTGTCGGAGGGTCAGTACCGAGGGAGCGCTGCACTGTCAGAGGGTCAGTACTGAGGGAGCCCTGCGCTGTCAGAGGGTCAGTACTGAGGGAGCGCTGCACTGTCAGATAGTCATTACTGAGTGAGGCCTGCACTGTCAGAGGGTCAGTACTGAGGGAGTGCTGCACTGTTGGAGGGGCAGTACTGAGGGAGTGCTGCACTGTCGGAGGGTCAGTACTGAGGGAGCGCCGCACTGTCAGAGGGTCAGTAATGAGGGAGTGCAGCACTGTCGGAGGGTCAGTGCTGAGGGAGCGCCGCACTGTCGGAGGGTCAGTACTGAGGGTGTGCTGCACTGTCAGAGGGTCAGTACTGAGGGAATGCCGCACTGTGAGCGGGTCAGTATTGAGGCAGTGCCACAGTGTCAGAGGGTCAGTACTGAGGGAGCACCGCACTGTCATAGGGTCAGTACTGAGGGAGCGCCGCACCTTCGGAGGGTCATTACTGAGGGAGCACTGCAATGTTGGAGGGTCATTATTGAGCGAGCGCAGCACTGTCGAAGGGTCAGTACTGAGGGAGCACTGCAACATTGGAGGGTCAGTACTGAGGGAGTGCAGCACTGTCGGAGGGTTTGTACAGAGGGAGCGCTGCACTGTCAGAGGGTCAGTACTGAGGGAGTGCTGCACTGTCGGAGGGTTTGTACAGAGGGAGCGCTGCACTGTCAGAGGGTCAGTACTGAGGGAGCCCTGCACAGTCAGCGGGTCAGTACGAAGGGAGCACCGCACTGTCAGAGGGTCAGTACTGAGGGAGTGCTGCACTGTCGGAGAGTCAATACTGAGGGTGCGCTGCACTGTCAGAGGGTCAGTACTGAGGGAGCCCTGCACTGTCAGAGGGTCAGTACTGAGGGAGTGCAGCACTGTCGGAGGGTCAGTACAGAGGGAGCGCTGCACTGTCAGAGGGTCAGTACTGAGGGAGCGCCACACTGTCGGAGGTTCAGTACTTTGGGAGCCCTGCACTGTCAGAGGGTCAGTACTGAGGGAGCACCGCACTGTCGGAGGGTCAGTCCTGTGGGAGTGCTGCACTGTCAGAGGGTCAGTACTGAGGGAGTGCAGCACTGTCGGAGGGTCAGTACTGAGGGAGCGCTGCACTGTCAGAGGGTCAGTTCTGAGGGAGCCCTGCACTGTCAGAGGGTCAGTACTGAGGGAGCGCTGCACTGTCAGATGGTCAATACTGAGGGAGCCCTGCACTGTCAGAGGGTCTGTACTGAGCGAGTGCAGCACTGTCAGAGGGTCAGTACTGATGGAGACCTGCACTGTCAGAGGGTCAGTACTGAGGGAGTGCTGCACTGTTAGAGGGTCTGTACTGATGGAGCCCTGCACTGTCAGAGGGTCAGTACTGAGGGAGTGCAGCACTGTCGGAGGGTCAGTACTGAGGGAGTGCCGCACTGTCAGAGGGTCAGTACTGAGCGAGTGCAGCACTGTCGGAGGGTCAGTACTGAGGGAACGCTGCACTGTCAGAGGGTCAGTACTGAGGGAGACCTGCACTGTCAGATGGTCAGTACTGAGGGAGTGCTGCACTGTCAGAGGGTCAGTACTGTGGGAGCACCGCACTGTGAGGGGGTCAGTATTGAGGCAGTGCCGGACTGTCAGGGGGTCAGCACAGTGGGAGTGCTGCACTGTCAGAGGGTCAGTACTGAGGGAGTGCTGCACTGTCAGAGGGTCAGTACTAAGGGAGTGCCGCACTGTCAGAGGGTCAGTACTGAGGGAGTGCAGCACTGTCAGAGGGTCAGTACTGAGGGAGTGCAGCACTGTCGGAGGGTCAGTACCGAGGGAGCGCTGCACTGTCAGAGGGTCAGTACTGAGGGAGCCCTGCGCTGTCAGAGGGTCAGTACTGAGGGAGCGCTGCACTGTCAGATAGTCATTACTGAGTGAGGCCTGCACTGTCAGAGGGTCAGTACTGAGGGAGTGCTGCACTGTTGGAGGGGCAGTACTGAGGGAGTGCTGCACTGTCAGAGGGTCAGTACTGAGGGAGTGCAGCACTGTCTGAGGGTTAGTACTGAGGGAGTGCCGCACTGTCAGAGGGTCAGTACTGAGGGAGCGCTGCACTGTCAGAGTGTTAGTACTGAGGGAGCCCTGCACTGTCAGAGGGTCAGTACTGAGGGAGTGCTGCACTGTCAGAGGGTCAGTACTGAGGGAGCCCTGCACTGTCAGAGGATCAGTACTGAGGGAGTGCAGCACTGTCGGAGGGTCAGTACTGAGGGAGCGCCGCACTGTCAGAGGGTCAGTAATGAGGGAGTGCAGCACTGTCGGAGGGTCAGTAATGAGGGAGCGCTGCAATGTCAGAGGGTCAGTGCTGAGGGAGCCCTGCACTGTCAGAGGGTCAGTAATGAGGCAGTGCTGCACTGTCGGAGAGTCAATACTGAGGGTGCGCTGCACTGTCAGAGGGTCAGTACTGAGGGAGCCCTGCACTGTCAGAGGGTCAGTACTGAGGGAGCCCTGCACTGTCAGAGGGTCAGTACTGAGGGAGCGCCACACTGTCGGAGGTTAAGTACTTTGGGAGCCCTGCACTGTCAGAGGGTCAGTACTGAGGGAGCACCGCACTGTCGGAGGGTCAGTCCTGTGGGAGTGCTGCACTGTCAGAGGGTCAGTACTGAGGGAGTGCAGCACTGTCGGAGGGTCAGTACTGAGGGAGCGCTGCACTGTCAGAGGGTCAGTTCTGAGGGAGCCCTGCACTGTCAGAGGGTCAGTACTGAGGGAGCGCTGCACTGTCAGATGGTCAATACTGAGGGAGCCCTGCACTGTCAGAGGGTCAGTACTGAGTGAGTGCAGCACTGTCAGAGGGTCAGTACTGATGGAGACCTGCACTGTCAGAGTGTCAGTACTGAGGGAGTGCTGCACTGTTAGAGGGTCAGTACTGAGGGAGCCCTGCACTGTCAGAGGGTCAGTACTGAGGGAGTGCAGCACTGTCGGAGGGTCAGTACTGAGGGAGTGCCGCACTGTCAGAGGGTCAGTACTGAGCGAGTGCAGCACTGTCGGAGGGTCAGTACTGAGGGAGCGCTGCACTGTCAGAGGGTCAGTACTGAGGGAGACCTGCACTGTCAGATGGTCAGTACTGAGGGAGTGCTGCACTGTCAGAGGGTCAGTACTGAGGGAGCACCACACTGTTGGAGGGTCTGTACTGAGGGAGTGCAGCACTGTCGGACAGGCAGTACTGAGGGAGCGCTGCACTGTCAGAGGGTCAGTACTGAGGGAGCCCTGCACTATCAGAGGGTCAGTACTGAGGGAGTGCTGCACTGTCGGAGAGTCAATACTGAGGGAATGCCGCACTGTGAGGGGGTCAGTATTGAGGCAGTGCCGGACTGTCAGGGGGTCAGCACAGTGGGAGTGCTGCACTGTCAGAGGGTCAGTACTGAGGGAGTGCTGCACTGTCAGAGGGTCAGTACTAAGGGAGTGCCGCACTGTCAGAGGGTCAGTACTGAGGGAGTGCAGCACTGTCGGAGGGTCAGTACCGAGGGAGCGCTGCACTGTCAGAGGGTCAGTACTGAGGGAGCCCTGCGCTGTCAGAGGGTCAGTACTGAGGGAGCGCTGCACTGTCAGATAGTCATTACTGAGTGAGGCCTGCACTGTCAGAGGGTCAGTACTGAGGGAGTGCTGCACTGTTGGAGGGGCAGTACTGAGGGAGTGCTGCACTGTCGGAGGGTCAGTACTGAGGGAGCGCCGCACTGTCAGAGGGTCAGTAATGAGGGAGTGCAGCACTGTCGGAGGGTCAGTGCTGAGGGAGCGCCGCACTGTCGGAGGGTCAGTACTGAGGGTGTGCTGCACTGTCAGAGGGTCAGTACTGAGGGAATGCCGCACTGTGAGCGGGTCAGTATTGAGGCAGTGCCACAGTGTCAGAGGGTCAGTACTGAGGGAGCACCGCACTGTCATAGGGTCAGTACTGAGGGAGCGCCGCACCTTCGGAGGGTCATTACTGAGGGAGCACTGCAATGTTGGAGGGTCATTATTGAGCGAGCGCAGCACTGTCGAAGGGTCAGTACTGAGGGAGCACTGCAACATTGGAGGGTCAGTACTGAGGGAGTGCAGCACTGTCGGAGGGTTTGTACAGAGGGAGCGCTGCACTGTCAGAGGGTCAGTACTGAGGGAGTGCTGCACTGTCGGAGGGTTTGTACAGAGGGAGCGCTGCACTGTCAGAGGGTCAGTACTGAGGGAGCCCTGCACAGTCAGCGGGTCAGTACGAAGGGAGCACCGCACTGTCAGAGGGTCAGTACTGAGGGAGTGCTGCACTGTCGGAGAGTCAATACTGAGGGTGCGCTGCACTGTCAGAGGGTCAGTACTGAGGGAGCCCTGCACTGTCAGAGGGTCAGTACTGAGGGAGTGCAGCACTGTCGGAGGGTCAGTACAGAGGGAGCGCTGCACTGTCAGAGGGTCAGTACTGAGGGAGCGCCACACTGTCGGAGGTTCAGTACTTTGGGAGCCCTGCACTGTCAGAGGGTCAGTACTGAGGGAGCACCGCACTGTCGGAGGGTCAGTCCTGTGGGAGTGCTGCACTGTCAGAGGGTCAGTACTGAGGGAGTGCAGCACTGTCGGAGGGTCAGTACTGAGGGAGCGCTGCACTGTCAGAGGGTCAGTTCTGAGGGAGCCCTGCACTGTCAGAGGGTCAGTACTGAGGGAGTGCAGCACTGTCGGAGGGTCAGTACTGAGGGAGTGCCGCACTGTCAGAGGGTCAGTACTGAGCGAGTGCAGCACTGTCGGAGGGTCAGTACTGAGGGAGCGCTGCACTGTCAGAGGGTCAGTACTGAGGGAGACCTGCACTGTCAGATGGTCAGTACTGAGGGAGTGCTGCACTGTCAGAGGGTCAGTACTGAGGGAGCACCACACTGTTGGAGGGTCTGTACTGAGGGAGTGCAGCACTGTCGGACAGGCAGTACTGAGGGAGCGCTGCACTGTCAGAGGGTCAGTACTGAGGGAGCCCTGCACTATCAGAGGGTCAGTACTGAGGGAGTGCTGCACTGTCGGAGAGTCAATACTGAGGGAATGCCGCACTGTGAGGGGGTCAGTATTGAGGCAGTGCCGGACTGTCAGGGGGTCAGCACAGTGGGAGTGCTGCACTGTCAGAGGGTCAGTACTGAGGGAGTGCTGCACTGTCAGAGGGTCAGTACTAAGGGAGTGCCGCACTGTCAGAGGGTCAGTACTGAGGGAGTGCAGCACTGTCGGAGGGTCAGTACCGAGGGAGCGCTGCACTGTCAGAGGGTCAGTACTGAGGGAGCCCTGCGCTGTCAGAGGGTCAGTACTGAGGGAGCGCTGCACTGTCAGATAGTCATTACTGAGTGAGGCCTGCACTGTCAGAGGGTCAGTACTGAGGGAGTGCTGCACTGTTGGAGGGGCAGTACTGAGGGAGTGCTGCACTGTCGGAGGGTCAGTACTGAGGGAGCGCCGCACTGTCAGAGGGTCAGTAATGAGGGAGTGCAGCACTGTCGGAGGGTCAGTGCTGAGGGAGCGCCGCACTGTCGGAGGGTCAGTACTGAGGGTGTGCTGCACTGTCAGAGGGTCAGTACTGAGGGAATGCCGCACTGTGAGCGGGTCAGTATTGAGGCAGTGCCACAGTGTCAGAGGGTCAGTACTGAGGGAGCACCGCACTGTCATAGGGTCAGTACTGAGGGAGCGCCGCACCTTCGGAGGGTCATTACTGAGGGAGCACTGCAATGTTGGAGGGTCATTATTGAGCGAGCGCAGCACTGTCGAAGGGTCAGTACTGAGGGAGCACTGCAACATTGGAGGGTCAGTACTGAGGGAGTGCAGCACTGTCGGAGGGTTTGTACAGAGGGAGCGCTGCACTGTCAGAGGGTCAGTACTGAGGGAGTGCTGCACTGTCGGAGGGTTTGTACAGAGGGAGCGCTGCACTGTCAGAGGGTCAGTACTGAGGGAGCCCTGCACAGTCAGCGGGTCAGTACGAAGGGAGCACCGCACTGTCAGAGGGTCAGTACTGAGGGAGTGCTGCACTGTCGGAGAGTCAATACTGAGGGTGCGCTGCACTGTCAGAGGGTCAGTACTGAGGGAGCCCTGCACTGTCAGAGGGTCAGTACTGAGGGAGTGCAGCACTGTCGGAGGGTCAGTACAGAGGGAGCGCTGCACTGTCAGAGGGTCAGTACTGAGGGAGCGCCACACTGTCGGAGGTTCAGTACTTTGGGAGCCCTGCACTGTCAGAGGGTCAGTACTGAGGGAGCACCGCACTGTCGGAGGGTCAGTCCTGTGGGAGTGCTGCACTGTCAGAGGGTCAGTACTGAGGGAGTGCAGCACTGTCGGAGGGTCAGTACTGAGGGAGCGCTGCACTGTCAGAGGGTCAGTTCTGAGGGAGCCCTGCACTGTCAGAGGGTCAGTACTGAGGGAGCGCTGCACTGTCAGATGGTCAATACTGAGGGAGCCCTGCACTGTCAGAGGGTCTGTACTGAGCGAGTGCAGCACTGTCAGAGGGTCAGTACTGATGGAGACCTGCACTGTCAGAGGGTCAGTACTGAGGGAGTGCTGCACTGTTAGAGGGTCTGTACTGATGGAGCCCTGCACTGTCAGAGGGTCAGTACTGAGGGAGTGCAGCACTGTCGGAGGGTCAGTACTGAGGGAGCGCTGCACTGTCAGATGGTCAGTACTGAGGGAGTGCTGCACTGTCAGAGGGTCAGTACTGTGGGAGCACCGCACTGTGAGGGGGTCAGTATTGAGGCAGTGCCGGACTGTCAGGGGGTCAGCACAGTGGGAGTGCTGCACTGTCAGAGGGTCAGTACTGAGAGAGTGCTGCACTGTCAGAGGGTCAGTACTAAGGGAGTGCCGCACTGTCAGAGGGTCAGTACTGAGGGAGTGCAGCACTGTCAGAGGGTCAGTACTGAGGGAGTGCAGCACTGTCGGAGGGTCAGTACCGAGGGAGCGCTGCACTGTCAGATGGTCAGTACTGAGGGAGTGCTGCACTGTCAGAGGGTCAGTACTGTGGGAGCACCGCACTGTGAGGGGGTCAGTATTGAGGCAGTGCCGGACTGTCAGGGGGTCAGCACAGTGGGAGTGCTGCACTGTCAGAGGGTCAGTACTGAGGGAGTGCTGCACTGTCAGAGGGTCAGTACTAAGGGAGTGCCGCACTGTCAGAGGGTCAGTACTGAGGGAGTGCAGCACTGTCAGAGGGTCAGTACTGAGGGAGTGCAGCACTGTCGGAGGGTCAGTACCGAGGGAGCGCTGCACTGTCAGAGGGTCAGTACTGAGGGAGCCCTGCGCTGTCAGAGGGTCAGTACTGAGGGAGCGCTGCACTGTCAGATAGTCATTACTGAGTGAGGCCTGCACTGTCAGAGGGTCAGTACTGAGGGAGTGCTGCACTGTTGGAGGGGCAGTACTGAGGGAGTGCTGCACTGTCAGAGGGTCAGTACTGAGGGAGTGCAGCACTGTCTGAGGGTTAGTACTGAGGGAGTGCCGCACTGTCAGAGGGTCAGTACTGAGGGAGCGCTGCACTGTCAGAGTGTTAGTACTGAGGGAGCCCTGCACTGTCAGAGGGTCAGTACTGAGGGAGTGCTGCACTGTCAGAGGGTCAGTACTGAGGGAGTGCAGCACTGTCGGAGGGTCAGTACTGAGGGAGCGCTGCACTGTCAGATGGTCAGTACTGAGGGAGTGCTGCACTGTCAGAGGGTCAGTACTGTGGGAGCACCGCACTGTGAGGGGGTCAGTATTGAGGCAGTGCCGGACTGTCAGGGGGTCAGCACAGTGGGAGTGCTGCACTGTCAGAGGGTCAGTACTGAGGGAGTGCTGCACTGTCAGAGGGTCAGTACTAAGGGAGTGCCGCACTGTCAGAGGGTCAGTACTGAGGGAGTGCAGCACTGTCAGAGGGTCAGTACTGAGGGAGTGCAGCACTGTCGGAGGGTCAGTACCGAGGGAGCGCTGCACTGTCAGAGGGTCAGTACTGAGGGAGCCCTGCGCTGTCAGAGGGTCAGTACTGAGGGAGCGCTGCACTGTCAGATAGTCATTACTGAGTGAGGCCTGCACTGTCAGAGGGTCAGTACTGAGGGAGTGCTGCACTGTTGGAGGGGCAGTACTGAGGGAGTGCTGCACTGTCAGAGGGTCAGTACTGAGGGAGTGCAGCACTGTCTGAGGGTTAGTACTGAGGGAGTGCCGCACTGTCAGAGGGTCAGTACTGAGGGAGCGCTGCACTGTCAGAGTGTTAGTACTGAGGGAGCCCTGCACTGTCAGAGGGTCAGTACTGAGGGAGTGCTGCACTGTCAGAGGGTCAGTACTGAGGGAGCCCTGCACTGTCAGAGGATCAGTACTGAGGGAGTGCAGCACTGTCGGAGGGTCAGTACTGAGGGAGCGCCGCACTGTCAGAGGGTCAGTAATGAGGGAGTGCAGCACTGTCGGAGGGTCAGTACTGAGGGAGACCTGCACTGTCAGAGGGTCAGTACTGAGGGAGTGCTGCACTGTCAGATGCTCAGTAATGAGGGAGCACCGCACTGTTGGAGGGTCAGTACTGAGGGAGTGCAGCACTGTCGGAGGGTCAGTACAGAGGGAGCGCTGCACTGTCAGAGGGTCAGTACTGAGGGAGCACCGCAATGTTGGAGGGTCAGTACTGAGGGAGTGCAGCACTGTCGGAGGGTTAGTACTGAGGGAGCGCTGCACTGTCAGAGGGTCAGTACTGAGGGAGCCCTGCACTGTCAGCGGGTCTGTACTGAGGGAGCACCGCTCTGTCAGAGGGTCAGTACTGAGGGAGTGCTGCACTGTCGGAGAGTCAATACTGAGGGTGCGCTGCACTGTCAGAGGGTCAGTACTGAGGGAGCCCTGCACTGTCAGAGGGTCAGTACTGAGGGAGTGCAGCACTGTCGGAGGGTCAGTACAGAAGGAGCGCTGCACTGTCAGAGGGTCAGTACTGAGGGAGCGCCGCAATGTCAGAAGTTCAGTACTGAGGGAGCGCCACACTGTCGGAGGGTCAGTACTGAGGGAGCCCTGCACTGTCAGAGGGTCAGTACTGAGGGAGCACTGCACTGTTGGAGGGTCAGTACTGTGGGAGTGCTGCACTGTCAGAGGGTTAGCACTGAGGGAGCCCTGCACTGTCAGAGGGTCAGTACTGAGGGAGTGCTGCACTGTCAGATGGTCAATACTGAGGGAGCCCTGTACTGTCAGAGGGTCAGTACTGAGGGAGTGCTTCACTGTTGGAGGGTCAGTACTGAGGGAGTGCTGCACTGTCAGATGGTCAATACTGTGGGAGCCCTGCACTTTCAGAGGGTCAGTACTGAGGGAGCCCTGCACTGTCAGATGGTCAATACTGAGGGAGCCCTGCACTGTTGGAGGGTTAGTACTAAGGGAGTGCCGCACTGTCAGAGGGTCAGTACTGAGGGAGCGCTGCACTGTCAGAGTGTCAGTACTGAGGGAGCCCTGCAATGTCAGAGGGTCAGTACCGAGGGAGTGCTGCACTGTCAGTGGGTCAGTACTGAGGGAGCCCTGCACTGTCAGAGGGTCAGTACTGAGGGAGTGCAGCACTGTCGGAGGGTCAGTACTGAGGGAGTGCCGCACTGTCAGAGGGTCAGTACTGAGGGAGTGCAGCACTGTCGGAGGGTCAATACTGAGGGAGCGATGCACTGTCAGAGGGTCAGTACTGAGGGAGACCTGCACTGTCAGATGGTCAGTACTGAGGGAGTGCTGCACTGTCAGAGGGTCAGTACTGAGGGAGCCCTGCAATGTCAGAGGGTCAGTACCGAGGGAGTGCTGCACTGTCAGTGGGTCAGTACTGAGGGAGCCCTGCACTGTCAGAGGGTCAGTACTGAGGGAGTGCAGCACTGTCGGAGGGTCAGTACTGAGGGAGTGCCGCACTGTCAGAGGGTCAGTACTGAGGGAGTGCAGCACTGTCGGAGGGTCAGTACTGAGGGAGCGCTGCACTGTCAGAGGGTCAGTACTGAGGGAGACCTGCACTGTCAGAGGGTCAGTACTGAGGGAGTGCTGCACTGTCAGAGGGTCAGTACTGAGGGAGCACCGCACTGTTGGAGGGTCAGTACTGAGGGAGTGCAGCACTGTCGGACAGGCAGTACTGAGGGAGCGCTGCACTGTCAGAGGGTCAGTAATGAGGGAGCGCTGCAATGTCAGAGGGTCAGTGCTGAGGGAGCCCTGCACTGTCAGTGGGTCAGTACTGAGGGAGCCCTGCACTGTCAGAGGGTCAGTACTGAGGGAGTGCAGCACTGTCGGAGGGTCAGTACTGAGGGAGTGCCGCACTGTCAGAGGGTCAGTACTGAGGGAGTGCAGCACTGTCGGAGGGTCAATACTGAGGGAGCGCTGCACTGTCAGAGGGTCAGTACTGAGGGAGACCTGCACTGTCAGATGGTCAGTACTGAGGGAGTGCTGCACTGTCAGAGGGTCAGTACTGAGGGAGCGCTGCACTGTCAGAGTGTCAGTACTGAGGGAGCCCTGCAATGTCAGAGGGTTAGTACCGAGGGAGTGCTGCACTGTCAGAGGGTTAGCACTGAGGGAGCCCTGCACTGTCAGAGGGTCAGTACTGAGGGAGTGCTGCACTGTCAGATGGTCAATACTGAGGGAGCCCTGTACTGTCAGAGGGTCAGTACTGAGGGAGTGCTTCACTGTTGGAGGGTCAGTACTGAGGGAGTGCTGCACTGTCAGATGGTCAATACTGTGGGAGCCCTGCACTTTCAGAGGGTCAGTACTGAGGGAGCCCTGCACTGTCAGATGGTCAATACTGAGGGAGCCCTGCACTGTTGGAGGGTTAGTACTAAGGGAGTGCCGCACTGTCAGAGGGTCAGTACTGAGGGAGCGCTGCACTGTCAGAGTGTCAGTACTGAGGGAGCCCTGCAATGTCAGAGGGTCAGTACCGAGGGAGTGCTGCACTGTCAGTGGGTCAGTACTGAGGGAGCCCTGCACTGTCAGAGGGTCAGTACTGAGGGAGTGCAGCACTGTCGGAGGGTCAGTACTGAGGGAGTGCCGCACTGTCAGAGGGTCAGTACTGAGGGAGTGCAGCACTGTCGGAGGGTCAATACTGAGGGAGCGCTGCACTGTCAGATGGTCAGTACTGAGGGAGACCTGCACTGTCAGATGGTCAGTACTGAGGGAGTGCTGCACTGTCAGAGGGTCAGTACTGAGGGAGCGCTGCACTGTCAGAGTGTCAGTACTGAGGGAGCCCTGCAATGTCAGAGGGTCAGTACCGAGGGAGTGCTGCACTGTCAGTGGGTCAGTACTGAGGGAGCCCTGCACTGTCAGAGGGTCAGTACTGAGGGAGTGCAGCACTGTCGGAGGGTCAGTACTGAGGGAGTGCCGCACTGTCAGAGGGTCAGTACTGAGGGAGTGCAGCACTGTCGGAGGGTCAGTACTGAGGGAGCGCTGCACTGTCAGAGGGTCAGTACTGAGGGAGACCTGCACTGTCAGAGGGTCAGTACTGAGGGAGTGCTGCACTGTCAAAGGGTCAGTACTGAGGGAGCACCGCACTGTTGGAGGGTCAGTACTGAGGGAGTGCAGCACTGTCGGACAGGCAGTACTGAGGGAGCGCTGCACTGTCAGAGGGTCAGTAATGAGGGAGCGCTGCAATGTCAGAGGGTCAGTGCTGAGGGAGCCCTGCACTGTCAGTGGGTCAGTACTGAGGGAGCCCTGCACTGTCAGAGGGTCAGTACTGAGGGAGTGCAGCACTGTCGGAGGGTCAGTACTGAGGGAGTGCCGCACTGTCAGAGGGTCAGTACTGAGGGAGTGCAGCACTGTCGGAGGGTCAATACTGAGGGAGCGCTGCACTGTCAGAGGGTCAGTACTGAGGGAGACCTGCACTGTCAGATGGTCAGTACTGAGGGAGTGCTGCACTGTCAGAGGGTCAGTACTGAGGGAGCGCTGCACTGTCAGAGTGTCAGTACTGAGGGAGCCCTGCAATGTCAGAGGGTCAGTACCGAGGGAGTGCTGCACTGTCAGTGGGTCAGTACTGAGGGAGCCCTGCACTGTCAGAGGGTCAGTACTGAGGGAGTGCAGCACTGTCGGAGGGTCAGTACTGAGGGAGTGCCGCACTGTCAGAGGGTCAGTACTGAGGGAGTGCAGCACTGTCGGAGGGTCAGTACTGAGGGAGCGCTGCACTGTCAGAGGGTCAGTACTGAGGGAGACCTGCACTGTCAGAGGGTCAGTACTGAGGGAGTGCTGCACTGTCAGAGGGTCAGTACTGAGGGAGCACCGCACTGTTGGAGGGTCAGTACTGAGGGAGTGCAGCACTGTCGGACAGGCAGTACTGAGGGAGCGCTGCACTGTCAGAGGGTCAGTAATGAGGGAGCGCTGCAATGTCAGAGGGTCAGTGCTGAGGGAGCCCTGCACTGTCAGAGGGTCAGTAATGAGGCAGTGCTGCACTGTCGGAGAGTCAATACTGAGGGTGCGCTGAACTGTCAGAGGGTCAGTACTGAGGGAGCCCTGCACTGTCAGAGGGTCAGTACTGAGGGAGTGCTGCACTGTCAGGGGGTCAGTACAGTTGGAGTGCTGCACTGTCAGAGGGTCAGTACTGAGGGAGTGCTGCACTGTCAGAGGGTCAGTACTAAGGGAGTGCCGCACTGTCAGAGGGTCAGTACTGAGGGAGCACCGCACTGTTGGAGGGTCAGTGCTGAGGGAGCCCTGCACTGTCAGAGGGTCAGTAATGAGGGAGCCATGCACTGTCAGAGGGTCAGTACTGAGGGAGCGCTGCACTGTCAGATGGTCAGTATGGAGGGAGCCCTGCACTGTCAGAGGGTCAGTACTGAGGGAGTGCTGCACTGTTGGAGTGTCAGTTCTGAGGGATCCCTGCACTGTCAGAGGGTCAGTACTGAGGGAGCCCTGCACTGTCAGAGGATCAGTACTGAGGGAGTGCAGCACTGTCGGAGGGTCAGTACTGAGGGAGCGCCGCACTGTCAGAGGGTCAGTACTGAGGGAGTGCAGCACTGTCAGAGGGTCAGTACTGAGGGAGTGCTGCACTGTCAGAGGGTCAGTACTGAGGGAGCGCTGCACTGTCGGAGGGTCAGTACTGAGGGAGCCCTGCACTGTCAGAGGGTCAGTAATGAGGGAGTGCTGCACTGTCGGAGAGTCAATACTGAGGGTGCGCTGCACTGTCAGAGGGTCAGTACTGAGGGAGCCCTGCACTGTCAGAGGGTCAGTACTGAGGGAGTGCTGCACTGTCAGGGGGTCAGTACAGTTGGAGTGCTGCACTGTCAGAGGGTCAGTACTGAGGGAGTGCTGCACTGTCAGAGGGTCAGTACTAAGGGAGTGCCGCACTGTCAGAGGGTCAGTACTGAGGGAGCACCGCACTGTTGGAGGGTCAGTACTGAGGGAGTGCAGCAGTGTCGGAGGGTCAGTACTGAGGGTGCGCTGCACTGTCAGAGGGTCAGTACTGAGGGAGCCCTGCACTGTCAGAGGGTCAGTACTGAGGGAGTGCTGCACTGTTGGAGTGTCAGTACTGAGGGATCCCTGCACTGTCAGAGGGTCAGTACTGAGGGAGCCCTGCACTGTCAGAGGATCAGTACTGAGGGAGTGCAGCACTGTCGGAGGGTCAGTACTGAGGGAGCGCCGCACTGTCAGAGGGTCAGTAATGAGGGAGTGCAGCACTGTCGCAGGGTCAGTACTGAGGGAGCGCTGCACTGTCAGAGCGTCAGTACTGAGGGAGACCTGCACTGTCAGAGGGTCAGTACTGAGGGAGTGCAGCACTGTCAGAGGCTCAGTACTGAGGGAGCACTGCACTGCTGGAGGGTCAGTACTGAGGGTGTGCAGCACTGTCGGAGGGTCAGTACTGAGGGAGCGCTGCACTGTCAGAGGGTCAGTGCTGAGGGAACGCTGCACTGTCAGAGGGTCAGTACTGAGGGAGTGCTGCACTGTCGGAGAGTCAAAACTGAGGGTGCGCTGCACTGTCAGAGGGTCAGTACTGAGGGAATGCCGCACTGAGAGAGGGTTAGTACTGAGGGAGCACCACACTGTTGGAGGGTCAGTACTGAGGGAGTGCAGCACTGTCAGAGGGTCAGTACTGAGGGAGTGCTGCACTGTCAGAGGGTCAGTACTGAGGGAGCGCTGCACTGTCAGAGGGTCAGTACTGAGGGAGCCCTGCACTGTCAGAGGGTCAGTACTGAGGGAGTGCTGCACTGAGAGAGGGTTAGTACTGAGGGAGCACCACACTGTTGGAGGGTCAGTACGGAGGGAGTGCAGCACTGTCAGAGGGTCAGTACTGAGGGAGTGCTGCACTGTCAGAGGGTCAGTACTGAGGGAGCGCTGCACTGTCAGAGGGTCAGTGCTGAGGGAGCCCTGCACTGTCAGAGGGTCAATACTGAGGGAGCCCTGTACTGTCAGAGGGTCAGTACTGAGGGAGTGCTTCACTGTTGGAGGGTCAGTACTGAGGGAGTGCTGCACTGTCAGATGGTCAATACTGTGGGAGCCCTGCACTTTCAGAGGGTCAGTACTGAGGGAGCCCTGCACTGTCAGATGGTCAATACTGAGGGAGCCCTGCACTGTTGGAGGGTTAGTACTAAGGGAGTGCCGCACTGTCAGAGGGTCAGTACTGAGGGAGCGCTGCACTGTCAGAGTGTCAGTACTGAGGGAGCCCTGCAATGTCAGAGGGTCAGTACCGAGGGAGTACTGCACTGTCAGTGGGTCAGTACTGAGGGAGCCCTGCACTGTCAGAGGGTCAGTACTGAGGGAGTGCAGCACTGTCGGAGGGTCAGTACTGAGGGAGTGCCGCACTGTCAGAGGGTCAGTACTGAGGGAGTGCAGCACTGTCGGAGGGTCAGTACTGAGGGAGCGCTGCACTGTCAGAGGGTCAGTACTGAGGGAGACCTGCACTGTCAGATGGTCAGTACTGAGGGAGTGCTGCACTGTCAGAGGGTCAGTACTGAGGGAGCACCGCACTGTTGGAGGGTCAGTACTGAGGGAGTGCAGCACTGTCGGACAGGCAGTACTGAGGGAGCGCTGCACTGTCAGAGGGTCAGTAATGAGGGAGCGCTGCAATGTCAGAGGGTCAGTGCTGAGGGAGCCCTGCACTGTCAGAGGGTCAGTAATGAGGCAGTGCTGCACTGTCGGAGAGTCAATACTGAGGGTTCGCTGCACTATCAGAGGGTCAGTACTGAGGGAGCGCCGCACTGTCAGAGGGTCAGTACTGAGGGAGCGCCGCACTGTCAGAGGGTCAGTAATGAGGGAGTGCAGCACTGTCGGAGGGTCAGTGCTGAGGGAGTGCAGCACTGTCGGAGGGTCAGTACTGAGGGAGCGCCGCACTGTCAGAGGGTCAGTAATGAGGGAGTGCAGCACTGTCGGAGGGTCAGTGCTGAGGGAGTGCAGCACTGTCAGAGGGTCAGTACTGAGGGAGCGCCGCACTGTCGGAGGGTCAGTACTGAGGGTGTGCTGCACTGTCAGAGGGTCAGTACTGAGGGAATGCCGCACTGTGAGCGGGTCAGTATTGAGGCAGTGCCACAGTGTCAGAGGGTCAGTACTGAGGGAGCACCGCACTGTCATAGGGTCAGTACTGAGGGAGCGCCGCACCTTCGGAGGGTCAGTACTGAGGGAGCACTGCAATGTTGGAGGGTCATTATTGAGCGAGCGCAGCACTGTCGAAGGGTCAGTACTGAGGGAGCACTGCAACATTGGAGGGTCAGTACTGAGGGAGTGCAGCACTGTCGGAGGGTTTGTACAGAGGGAGCGCTGCACTGTCAGAGGGTCAGTACTGAGGGAGCCCTGCACAGTCAGCGGGTCAGTACGAAGGGAGCACCGCACTGTCAGAGGCTCAGTACTGAGGGAGTGCTGCACTGTCGGAGAGTCAATACTGAGGGTGCGCTGCACTGTCAGAGGGTCAGTACTGAGGGAGCCCTGCACTGTCAGAGGGTCAGTACTGAGGGAGTGCAGCACTGTCGGAGGGTCAGTACAGAGGGAGCGCTGCACTGTCAGAGGGTCAGTACTGAGGGAGCGCCACACTGTCGGAGGTTCAGTACTTTGGGAGCCCTGCACTGTCAGAGGGTCAGTACTGAGGGAGCACCGCACTGTCGGAGGGTCAGTCCTGTGGGAGTGCTGCACTGTCAGAGGGTCAGTACTGAGGGAGTGCAGCACTGTCGGAGGGTCAGTACTGAGGGAGCGCTGCACTGTCAGAGGGTCAGTTCTGAGGGAGCCCTGCACTGTCAGAGGGTCAGTACTGAGGGAGCGCTGCACTGTCAGATGGTCAATACTGAGGGAGCCCTGCACTGTCAGAGGGTCTGTACTGAGCGAGTGCAGCACTGTCAGAGGGTCAGTACTGATGGAGACCTGCACTGTCAGAGGGTCAGTACTGAGGGAGTGCTGCACTGTTAGAGGGTCTGTACTGATGGAGCCCTGCACTGTCAGAGGGTCAGTACTGAGGGAGTGCAGCACTGTCGGAGGGTCAGTACTGAGGGAGTGCCGCACTGTCAGAGGGTCAGTACTGAGCGAGTGCAGCACTGTCGGAGGGTCAGTACTGAGGGAACGCTGCACTGTCAGAGGGTCAGTACTGAGGGAGACCTGCACTGTCAGATGGTCAGTACTGAGGGAGTGCTGCACTGTCAGAGGGTCAGTACTGTGGGAGCACCGCACTGTTGGAGGGTCTGTACTGAGGGAGTGCAGCACTGTCGGACAGGCAGTACTGAGGGAGCGCTGCACTGTCAGAGGGTCAGTACTGAGGGAGCCCTGCACTATCAGAGGGTCAGTACTGAGGGAGTGCTGCACTGTCGGAGAGTCAATACTGAGGGAATGCCGCACTGTGAGGGGGTCAGTATTGAGGCAGTGCCGGACTGTCAGGGGGTCAGCACAGTGGGAGTGCTGCACTGTCAGAGGGTCAGTACTGAGGGAGTGCTGCACTGTCAGAGGGTCAGTACTAAGGGAGTGCCGCACTGTCAGAGGGTCAGTACTGAGGGAGTGCAGCACTGTCAGAGGGTCAGTACTGAGGGAGTGCAGCACTGTCGGAGGGTCAGTACCGAGGGAGCGCTGCACTGTCAGAGGGTCAGTACTGAGGGAGCCCTGCGCTGTCAGAGGGTCAGTACTGAGGGAGCGCTGCACTGTCAGATAGTCATTACTGAGTGAGGCCTGCACTGTCAGAGGGTCAGTACTGAGGGAGTGCTGCACTGTTGGAGGGGCAGTACTGAGGGAGTGCTGCACTGTCAGAGGGTCAGTACTGAGGGAGTGCAGCACTGTCTGAGGGTTAGTACTGAGGGAGTGCCGCACTGTCAGAGGGTCAGTACTGAGGGAGCGCTGCACTGTCAGAGTGTTAGTACTGAGGGAGCCCTGCACTGTCAGAGGGTCAGTACTGAGGGAGTGCTGCACTGTCAGAGGGTCAGTACTGAGGGAGCCCTGCACTGTCAGAGGATCAGTACTGAGGGAGTGCAGCACTGTCGGAGGGTCAGTACTGAGGGAGCGCCGCACTGTCAGAGGGTCAGTAATGAGGGAGTGCAGCACTGTCGGAGGGTCAGTACTGAGGGAGACCTGCACTGTCAGAGGGTCAGTACTGAGGGAGTGCTGCACTGTCAGAGGGTCAGTAATGAGGGAGCACCGCACTGTTGGAGGGTCAGTACTGAGGGAGTGCAGCACTGTCGGAGGGTCAGTACTGAGGGAGCGCTGCACTGTCAGAGGGTCAGTACTGAGGGAGCACCGCAATGTTGGAGGGTCAGTACTGAGGGAGTGCAGCACTGTCGGAGGGTTAGTACTGAGGGAGCGCTGCACTGTCAGAGGGTCAGTACTGAGGGAGCCCTGCACTGTCAGCGGGTCTGTACTGAGGGAGCACCGCTCTGTCAGAGGGTCAGTACTGAGGGAGTGCTGCACTGTCGGAGAGTCAATACTGAGGGTGCGCTGCACTGTCAGAGGGTCAGTACTGAGGGAGCCCTGCACTGTCAGAGGGTCAGTACTGAGGGAGTGCAGCACTGTCGGAGGGTCAGTACAGAAGGAGCGCTGCACTGTCAGAGGGTCAGTACTGAGGGAGCCCTGCACTGTCAGAGGGTCAGTACTGAGGGAGTGCAGCACTGTCGGAGGGTCAGTACAGAAGGAGCGCTGCACTGTCAGAGGGTCAGTACTGAGGGAGCGCCGCAATGTCAGAAGTTCAGTACTGAGGGAGCGCCACACTGTCGGAGGGTCAGTACTGAGGGAGCCCTGCACTGTCAGAGGGTCAGTACTGAGGGAGCACTGCACTGTTGGAGGGTCAGTACTGTGGGAGTGCTGCACTGTCAGAGGGTTAGCACTGAGGGAGCCCTGCACTGTCAGAGGGTCAGTACTGAGGGAGTGCTGCACTGTCAGATGGTCAATACTGAGGGAGCCCTGTACTGTCAGAGGGTCAGTACTGAGGGAGTGCTTCACTGTTGGAGGGTCAGTACTGAGGGAGTGCTGCACTGTCAGATGGTCAATACTGTGGGAGCCCTGCACTTTCAGAGGGTCAGTACTGAGGGAGTGCTGCACTGTCAGATGGTCAATACTGTGGGAGCCCTGCACTTTCAGAGGGTCAGTACTGAGGGAGCGCTGCACTGTCAGAGTGTCAGTACTGAGGGAGCCCTGCAATGTCAGAGGGTCAGTACCGAGGGAGTGCTGCACTGTCAGTGGGTCAGTACTGAGGGAGCCCTGCACTGTCAGAGGGTCAGTACTGAGGGAGTGCAGCACTGTCGGAGGGTCAGTACTGAGGGAGTGCCGCACTGTCAGAGGGTCAGTACTGAGGGAGTGCAGCACTGTCGGAGGGTCAATACTGAGGGAGCGCTGCACTGTCAGAGGGTCAGTACTGAGGGAGACCTGCACTGTCAGATGGTCAGTACTGAGGGAGTGCTGCACTGTCAGAGGGTCAGTACTGAGGGAGCGCTGCACTGTCAGAGTGTCAGTACTGAGGGAGCCCTGCAATGTCAGAGGGTCAGTACCGAGGGAGTGCTGCACTGTCAGTGGGTCAGTACTGAGGGAGCCCTGCACTGTCAGAGGGTCAGTACTGAGGGAGTGCAGCACTGTCGGAGGGTCAGTACTGAGGGAGTGCCGCACTGTCAGAGGGTCAGTACTGAGGGAGTGCAGCACTGTCGGAGGGTCAGTACTGAGGGAGCGCTGCACTGTCAGAGGGTCAGTACTGAGGGAGACCTGCACTGTCAGATGGTCAGTACTGAGGGAGTGCTGCACTGTCAGAGGGTCAGTACTGAGGGAGCACCGCACTGTTGGAGGGTCAGTACTGAGGGAGTGCAGCACTGTCGGACAGGCAGTACTGAGGGAGCGCTGCACTGTCAGAGGGTCAGTAATGAGGGAGCGCTGCAATGTCAGAGGGTCAGTGCTGAGGGAGCCCTGCACTGTCAGAGGGTCAGTAATGAGGCAGTGCTGCACTGTCGGAGAGTCAATACTGAGGGTGCGCTGAACTGTCAGAGGGTCAGTACTGAGGGAGCCCTGCACTGTCAGAGGGTCAGTACTGAGGGAGTGCTGCACTGTCAGGGGGTCAGTACAGTTGGAGTGCTGCACTGTCAGAGGGTCAGTACTGAGGGAGTGCTGCACTGTCAGAGGGTCAGTACTAAGGGAGTGCCGCACTGTCAGAGGGTCAGTACTGAGGGAGCACCGCACTGTTGGAGGGTCAGTGCTGAGGGAGCCCTGCACTGTCAGAGGGTCAGTAATGAGGGAGCCCTGCACTGTCAGAGGGTCAGTACTGAGGGAGCGCTGCACTGTCAGATGGTCAGTATGGAGGGAGCCCTGCACTGTCAGAGGGTCAGTACTGAGGGAGTGCTGCACTGTTGGAGTGTCAGTTCTGAGGGATCCCTGCACTGTCAGAGGGTCAGTACTGAGGGAGCCCTGCACTGTCAGAGGATCAGTACTGAGGGAGTGCAGCACTGTCGGAGGGTCAGTACTGAGGGAGCGCCGCACTGTCAGAGGGTCAGTACTGAGGGAGTGCAGCACTGTCAGAGGGTCAGTACTGAGGGAGTGCTGCACTGTCAGAGGGTCAGTGCTGAGGGAGCGCTGCACTGTCGGAGGGTCAGTACTGAGGGAGCCCTGCACTGTCAGAGGGTCAGTAATGAGGGAGTGCTGCACTGTCGGAGAGTCAATACTGAGGGTGCGCTGCACTGTCAGAGGGTCAGTACTGAGGGAGCCCTGCACTGTCAGAGGGTCAGTACTGAGGGAGTGCTGCACTGTCAGGGGGTCAGTACAGTTGGAGTGCTGCACTGTCAGAGGGTCAGTACTGAGGGAGTGCTGCACTGTCAGAGGGTCAGTACTAAGGGAGTGCCGCACTGTCAGAGGGTCAGTACTGAGGGAGCACCGCACTGTTGGAGGGTCAGTACTGAGGGAGTGCAGCAGTGTCGGAGGGTCAGTACTGAGGGTGCGCTGCACTGTCAGAGGGTCAGTACTGAGGGAGCCCTGCACTGTCAGAGGGTCAGTACTGAGGGAGTGCTGCACTGTTGGAGTGTCAGTACTGAGGGATCCCTGCACTGTCAGAGGGTCAGTACTGAGGGAGCCCTGCACTGTCAGAGGATCAGTACTGAGGGAGTGCAGCACTGTCGGAGGGTCAGTACTGAGGGAGCGCCGCACTGTCAGAGCGTCAGTACTGAGGGAGACCTGCACTGTCAGAGGGTCAGTACTGAGGGAGTGCAGCACTGTCAGAGGCTCAGTACTGAGGGAGCACTGCACTGCTGGAGGGTCAGTACTGAGGGTGTGCAGCACTGTCGGAGGGTCAGTACTGAGGGAGCGCTGCACTGTCAGAGGGTCAGTGCTGAGGGAACGCTGCACTGTCAGAGGGTCAGTACTGAGGGAGTGCTGCACTGTCGGAGAGTCAAAACTGAGGGTGCGCTGCACTGTCAGAGGGTCAGTACTGAGGGAATGCCGCACTGAGAGAGGGTTAGTACTGAGGGAGCACCACACTGTTGGAGGGTCAGTACTGAGGGAGTGCAGCACTGTCAGAGGGTCAGTACTGAGGGAGTGCTGCACTGTCAGAGGGTCAGTACTGAGGGAGCGCTGCACTGTCAGAGGGTCAGTACTGAGGGAGCCCTGCACTGTCAGAGGGTCAGTACTGAGGGAGTGCTGCACTGAGAGAGGGTTAGTACTGAGGGAGCACCACACTGTTGGAGGGTCAGTACGGAGGGAGTGCAGCACTGTCAGAGGGTCAGTACTGAGGGAGTGCTGCACTGTCAGAGGGTCAGTACTGAGGGAGCGCTGCACTGTCAGAGGGTCAGTGCTGAGGGAGCCCTGCACTGTCAGAGGGTCAATACTGAGGGAGCCCTGTACTGTCAGAGGGTCAGTACTGAGGGAGTGCTTCACTGTTGGAGGGTCAGTACTGAGGGAGTGCTGCACTGTCAGATGGTCAATACTGTGGGAGCCCTGCACTTTCAGAGGGTCAGTACTGAGGGAGCCCTGCACTGTCAGATGGTCAATACTGAGGGAGCCCTGCACTGTTGGAGGGTTAGTACTAAGGGAGTGCCGCACTGTCAGAGGGTCAGTACTGAGGGAGCGCTGCACTGTCAGAGTGTCAGTACTGAGGGAGCCCTGCAATGTCAGAGGGTCAGTACCGAGGGAGTACTGCACTGTCAGTGGGTCAGTACTGAGGGAGCCCTGCACTGTCAGAGGGTCAGTACTGAGGGAGTGCAGCACTGTCGGAGGGTCAGTACTGAGGGAGTGCCGCACTGTCAGAGGGTCAGTACTGAGGGAGTGCAGCACTGTCGGAGGGTCAGTACTGAGGGAGCGCTGCACTGTCAGAGGGTCAGTACTGAGGGAGACCTGCACTGTCAGATGGTCAGTACTGAGGGAGTGCTGCACTGTCAGAGGGTCAGTACTGAGGGAGCACCGCACTGTTGGAGGGTCAGTACTGAGGGAGTGCAGCACTGTCGGACAGGCAGTACTGAGGGAGCGCTGCACTGTCAGAGGGTCAGTATGGAGGGAGCCCTGCACTGTCAGAGGGTCAGTACTGAGGGAGTGCTGCACTGTTGGAGTGTCAGTTCTGAGGGATCCCTGCACTGTCAGAGGGTCAGTACTGAGGGAGCCCTGCACTGTCAGAGGATCAGTACTGAGGGAGTGCAGCACTGTCGGAGGGTCAGTACTGAGGGAGCGCCGCACTGTCAGAGGGTCAGTACCGAGGGAGTGCAGCACTGTCAGAGGGTCAGTACTGAGGGAGTGCTGCACTGTCAGAGGGTCAGTACTGAGGGAGCGCTGCACTGTCGGAGGGTCAGTACTGAGGGAGCCCTGCACTGTCAGAGGGTCAGTAATGAGGGAGTGCTGCACTGTCGGAGAGTCAATACTGAGGGTGCGCTGCACTGTCAGAGGGTCAGTACTGAGGGAGCCCTGCACTGTCAGAGGGTCAGTACTGAGGGAGTGCTGCACTGTCAGGGGGTCAGTACTAAGGGAGTGCCGCACTGTCAGAGGGTCAGTACTGAGGGAGTGCTGCACTGTCAGAGGGTCAGTACTAAGGGAGTGCTGCACTGTCAGAGGGTCAGTACTAAGGGAGTGCCGCACTGTCAGAGGGTCAGTACTGAGGGAGCACCGCACTGTTGGAGGGTCAGTACTGAGGGAGTGCAGCAGTGTCGGAGGGTCAGTACTGAGGGTGCGCTGCACTGTCAGAGGGTCAGTACTGAGGGATCCCTGCACTGTCAGAGGGTCAGTACTGAGGGAGCCCTGCACTGTCAGAGGATCAGTACTGAGGGAGTGCAGCACTGTCGGAGGGTCAGTACTGAGGGAGCGCCGCACTGTCAGAGGGTCAGTAATGAGGGAGTGCAGCACTGTCGCAGGGTCAGTACTGAGGGAGCGCTGCACTGTCAGAGCGTCAGTACTGAGGGAGACCTGCACTGTCAGAGGGTCAGTACTGAGGGAGTGCAGCACTGTCAGAGGCTCAGTACTGAGGGAGCACCGCACTGCTGGAGGGTCAGTACTGAGGGTGTGCAGCACTGTCGGAGGGTCAGTACTGAGGGAGCGCTGCACTGTCAGAGGGTCAGTGCTGAGGGAACGCTGCACTGTCAGAGGGTCAGTACTGAGGGAGTGCTGCACTGTCGGAGAGTCAAAACTGAGGGTGCGTTGCACTGTCAGAGGGTCAGTACTGAGGGAATGCCGCACTGAGAGAGGGTTAGTACTGAGGGAGCACCACACTGTTGGAGGGTCAGTACTGAGGGAGTGCAGCACTGTCAGAGGGTCAGTACTGAGGGAGTGCTGCACTGTCAGAGGGTCAGTACTGAGGGAGCGCTGCACTGTCAGAGGGTCAGTACTGAGGGAGCCCTGCACTGTCAGAGGGTCAGTACTGAGGGAGTGCTGCACTGAGAGAGGGTTAGTACTGAGGGAGCACCACACTGTTGGAGGGTCAGTACGGAGGGCGTGCAGCACTGTCAGAGGGTCAGTACTGAGGGAGTGCTGCACTGTCAGAGGGTCAGTACTGAGGGAGCGCTGCACTGTCAGAGGGTCAGTACTGAGGGAGCCCTGCACTGTCAGAGGGTCAGTACTGAGGGAGTGCTGCACTGTCGGAGAGTCAAAACTGAGGGTGCCCTGCACTGTCAGAGGGTCAGTACTGAGGGAATGCCGCACTGAGAGAGGGTTAGTACTGAGGGAGCACCACACTGTTGGAGGGTCAGTACTGAGGGAGTGCAGCACTGTCAGAGGGTCAGTACTGAGGGAGTGCTGCACTGTCAGAGGGTCAGTACTGAGGGAGTGCAGCACTGTCAGAGGGTCAGTACTGAGGGAGTGCTGCACTATCAGAGGGTCAATACGGAGGGTGCGCTGCACTGTCAGAGGGTCAGTACTGAGGGAGTGCAGCACTGTCAGAGGGTCAGTACTGAGGGATTGCTGCACTGTCAGAGGTTCAGTACTGTGGGAGTGCAGCACTGTCAGAGGGTCAGTACTGAGGCAGTGCCGGACTGTCAGGGGGTCAGTACAGTGGGAGTGCTGCACTCTCAGAGGGTCAGTACTAAGGGAGTGCAGCACTGACGGAGGGTCAGTACTGAGGGAGTGCTGCTCTGTTGGAGGGTCAGTACTGAGGGAGTGCTGCACTGTCAGAGGGTCAGTACTGAGGGAGCCCTGCACTGTCCAGAGGGTCAGTACTGAGGGAGCGCCGCACTGTCGGAGGGTCAGTACTGAGGGAGTGCTGCACTGTCAGCGGGTCAGTACTGAGGGAGTGCTGCACTGTCAGAGGGTCAGTACTGAGGGAGCACCGCACTGTCAGCGGGTCAGTACTGAGGGAGTGCTGCACTGTCGGAGGGTCAGTACTGAGGGAATGCCGCACTGTGAGGGGGTCAGTACTGAGGGAGCGCCGCACTGTCAGAGGGTCAGTAATGAGGGAGTGCAGCACTGTCGCAGGGTCAGTACTGAGGGAGCGCTGCACTGTCAGAGCGTCAGTACTGAGGGAGACCTGCACTGTCAGAGGGTCAGTACTGAGGGAGTGCAGCACTGTCAGAGGCTCAGTACTGAGGGAGCACCGCACTGCTGGAGGGTCAGTACTGAGGGAGCACCGCACTGTTGGAGGGTCAGTACTGAGGGAGCACCGCACTGTTGGAGGGTCAGTACTGAGGGAGTGCAGCACTGTCGGAGGGTCAGTACTGAGGGAGGGCTGCTTTTATTGCCCATCCCTAATTGCCCTTGTGAAAGTGGTGGTGAGTTGCCTTCTTGAACTGCTGCAGTCCATGTGGGGTAGGTACACCCGCAGTGCTGTTAGGAAGGGAGTTCCAGGATTTTGACCCAGTGACAGTGAAGGAACGGCGATATCGTTCCAAGTCAGGATGGTGTGTGACTTAAAGGGGAACTTGCAGGTGGTGGTGTTCCCATGTATTTGCTGCCCTTGTTCTTCTAGGTGGTAGAGGTCATGGGTTTGGAAGGTGCTGGGCAATTGGGGTCTGGAAAAGTGGTTGCTAAACGGCCTACGGTGGTGCAGGTAAAGTTGGAGATGAGCTTTGTTCTGTTAGCACTTGTTGGGACATAAATATTCTCCTCCCCTCCATTAGCCCAGGTGTGAATTAGTCCAGGTCCTGCTCTCGGCTGCTGTGCAGCTGCTTCATAGTCAGAGGTCATGAAACCTGCAGGATCGTCCTCACCTCCAAGTTTCATTGAAGACCTCTATCCCCAGTGTGGGGCAGACAAAACCCCTTTCTTTCTCTTGGGGGAGATGGCCGTTGAATCCACACAGCTGTTGATCATTCTGCCATTCACAGCTCCTCTAGACACCTTCTGTCTCTTTACGTGTCCCATTCCCACTCCCTTTGACCACTAACTCTTGTACCATTTAATCTCCTGGCGTCCACCCTATCACAGAGCTTTCTTTTTGTTCTTTTTCCACCCTCCCCTGTTTCACTTGCTCAAAGCCTGTTACATTTCTAACTTTTCCCAGTTCTGCTGGAAGGTCACTGACCTGAAACGTTAACTCTGTTTCTTTCTCCACAGAAGCTGCCTGATCTGCTGAGTATTGTCAGCATTTTCTGTTTTCATTCCCCTCAACTTTTTCTGCTCGACGGAGAACAATCACGTCTCAAACCCCCTCGTCTCTGTTACCATTCCGGTAAATCTCCTCTGCACTCCCTCCAACACCCTGACATCCTTTCTAAAGCGTGGTGGTCAGAATGGACCACAATACTCCAGCAGGGGCCTAACCAGCGATTTACTTTAGCTTAACTTCCTTGCTTGTGAACATTCTGTCCATATTAGAGAACTCAGATCCTCTCGATTTGAGTTTCACCCAGAAAGACTGAGAAAGAGCATTGATGGACTGTTCCAACACAGCGACATGATTCTGTACAAAGACACTGTCTTACTAGCACTCGATGAACCAGCGTCGTATCTGTTCCCGGTATGTTTCCTTGATGTCAGGGCCCTCAGTGTCTATCACAGTCTGCTTGATGATTGGCTGCGCCTTCTCAAACTCAGCCTTGTACTGATGCTGCAGAACATGTCTTGATTCCATTGTCATGTCTGCCTTCACTTTGGCCAGAACGGGTTTATGAGCATCTTCGCCGGGAACCTGTGTGTGAATGAAATGGCAGCCAGGGTTAGCCACTGATAACATTTGCCTCACCTATGCCTGTAGTTGATCTAGTTGAATGACAGAGCAAGTTCGAGGGCTGAATGACCTATCCTTGCTCCTATTTCCTACGTTCCTATGTTCCCCTGTATCAATACAGTGTCTGTACCATCTGAGTACCCGTACTCTGCCTTTACCCACACTGTGCCTGTACCCATGCTGCGCCTGCACTCACCCTGTGCCTGTACCCATGCTGCGCCTGTACCCACGCTGCGCCTGTGCCCACCCTGTGCCTGTACTCACATTGCGCCTGTGCCCACCCTGCGCCTGTATTCACACAGGGCCTGTGCCCACCCTGTGCCTGTACTCACATTGCGCCTGTACGCATGCTGCGCCTGTACCCACCCTGCGCCTGTGCTCACCCTGCGCCTGTTCCCACCCTGCATCTGTACTCACGCTGTGCCTGTACGCATGCTGCGCTTGTACCCACACTGCACCTATACTCACACTGCGCCTGTATGCATGCTGCACTTGTACCCACACTGCGACTGTATGCATGCTGCGCGTGTACCTACACTGCACCTATACTCACACTGCGCCGGTACGCATTCTGCGCCTGTTCCCACCCTGTGACTGTACCCACACTGCACCTGTACCCACGCTGCGCCTGTGCCCACCCTGCGACTATACTCATGCTGCAGCTGTGCCCACCCTGTGCCTGTACTCACACTGTGTATGTACTCACATTACACCTGGACACATGCTGCGCCTGTACCCACACTGCACCTGTACCCATGCTGCGCCTGTGCCCATCCTGCGCCTGTACACATGCTGCACTTGTACCCACATTGCGCCTGTACGCATGCTGTGCTTGTACCCACACTGCACCTATATTCACACTGCGCCTGTACGCATGCTGCGCCTGTACCCACACTGCACCTGTACCCATGCTGCGTCTGTGCCCACCCTGCACCTGTACCCATGCTGCGTCTGTGTCCACCCTGTGCCTGTACTCATGCTACGCCTGTATGCATGCTGCGCTTGTACCCACCCTGTGCCTGTACTCACGCTGCGCCTGTACGCATGCTGCGCTTGTACCCACACTGCGCCTGGACGCATGCTGCGCCTGTACCCACACAGGGCCTGTACCCACACTGCGCCTGTACTCACACTGCGCCAGTACTCACACCAGTTATAGTGTTTTACTGCATTAAAGCTGGTTGTTGTTCACCTGTTGAGCTTGGGTCTGAGAATCTCAGTTAGTTTATAATCAATACTTAATTTCTCTGAAGCCTCTAGAATCCTGAAATGCCCCCTGCCCCTGCTCCTCTGCAGGGGAAATGTGTCAGAGTTCACTTCAGTCTTGGTTCAAATCCCTTTACCTTTCCCTGATCCTGTAATATTCTGTTTTGATGTGTTCAACAGCTCCCCTCCCACTGCCCCTCTTCACACATCCCCATTACCCCCTCCCATTCACCTCCTCCCCTCCCACTGCCCCTCCTCGCCCAACCCCTTCACACATCCCCATTACCCTCCTCCCCTCCCACTGCCCCTCCTCTCACATCCAGTTCACACATCCCCCTTACCCTCCTCCCCTTCACATCCTCCCCTCCCACTGCCCCTCCTCTCACATCCCCTTCACACATCCCGATTACCCCCTCCCCTTCACCTCCTCCCCTCCCACTGCCCCTCCTCGCCCAACCCCTTCACACATCCCCATTACCCTCCTCCCCTCCCACTGCCCCTCCTCTCACATCCAGTTCACACGTCCCCATTACCCTCTCCCCTTCACCTCCTCCCCTCTCACTGCCCCTCCTCTCACATCCAGTTCACACGTCCCCATTACCCCCTACCCTTCACCTCCTCTCCCACTGCCCCTCCTCTCACATCCAGTTCACACGTCCCCATTACCCCCTCCCCTTCACCTCCTCCCCTCCCACTGCCCCTCCTCTCCCAACCCCTTCACACATCCCCATTACCCCCCTCCCCTTCACCTCCTCCCTCCCACAGCCCCTCCTCTCCCAACCCCTTCACACATCCCCATTACCCCCCTCCCCTTCACCTCCTCCCCTCCCACTGCCCCTCCTCTCACATCCCCTTCACACATCCCCATTACCCCCCTCCCCTTCACCTCCTCCCCTCCCACTGCCCCTCCTCTCCCAACCCCTTCACACATCCCCATTACCCTCCTCCCCTTCACCTCCTCCCCTCCCACTGCCCCGCCTCTCACCCCTTCACAAATCCCCTTACCCCCCTCCCCTTCACCTCCTCCCCTCCCTCAGCCTCTCCTCTCACGTCCCCATTACCCCCCTCCCCTTCACCTCCTCCCCTCCCACTGCCCCTCCTCGCCCAACCCCTTCACACATCCCCATTATCCCCTCCCCTTCACCTCCTCCCCTCCCACTGCCCCTCCTCTCACATCCCCTTCACACATCCCCATTACCCCCCTCCCCTTCACCTCCTCCCCTCCCACTGCCCCTCCTCTCACATCCCCTTCACATATCCCCATTACCCCCCTCCACTTCACATCCCCTCCCACTGCCCCTCCTCTCACATCCCCTTCACACCCCCTTCCCCCCTCCCCTTCACCTCCTCCCCTCCCACTGCCCCTCCTCTCACATCCCCATTACCCCCCTCCCCTTCACCTCCTCCCTCCCACTGCCCCTCCTCGCCCAATCCCTTCACACATCCCCATTACCCCCCTCCCCTTCACCTCCCCTCCCACTGCCCCTCCTCTCACATCCCCTTCTCACATCCCCATCACACCCCTCCCCTTCACCTCCTCCCTCCCACTGCCCCTCCTCGCCCAATCCCTTCACACATCCCCATTACCCCCCTCCCCTTCACCTCCCCTCCCACTGCCCCTCCTCTCACATCCCCTTCTCACATCCCCATTACCCCCCTCCCCTTCACATCCTCCCTCCCTCTGCCCCTCCTCTCACATCCCCTTCACACATCCCCATTACCCTCTCCCCTTCACCTCCTCCCCTCCCACTGCCCCTCCTCTCACGTCCCCTTCACACATCCCCATTACCCCCCTCCCCTTCACCTCCTCCCTCCCACTGCCCCTCCTCGCCCAACCCCTTCACACATCCCCATTACCCTCCTCCCCTTCACCTCCTCCCCTCCCTCTGCCCCTCCTCTCACATCCCCTTCTCACATCCCCATTACCCCCCTCCCCTTCACCTCACCCCTCCCACTGCCCCTCCTCTCAGATCCCCTTCACACATCCCCATTACCCCCCTCCCCTTCACCTCCTCCCCTCCCACTGCCCCTCCTCTCACGTCCCCTTCACACATCCCCATTACCCCCTCCCCTTCACCTCCTCCCCTCCCACTGCCCCTCCTCTCACGTCCCCTTCACACATCCCCATTACCCCCCTCCCCTTCACATCCTCCCTCCCTCTGCCCCTCCTCTCACATCCCCTTCACACATCCCCATTACCCTCTCCCCTTCACCTCCTCCCCTCCCACTGCCCCTCCTCTCACGTCCCCTTCACACATCCCCATTACCCCCCTCCCCTTCACCTCCTCCCTCCCTCTGCCCCTCCTCTCACATCCCCTTCACACATCCCCATTACCCTCTCCCCTTCACTCCCTCCCCTCCCACTGCCCCTCCTCTCACATCCCCTTCACACATCCCCATTACCCCATACCGTTCACCTCCTCCCCTCCCTCTGCCACTCCTCCCACAACCCCTTCACACATCCCCATTACCCTCTCCCCTTCACTCCCTCCCCTCCCACTGCCCCTCCTCTCACATCCCCTTCACACATCCCCATTACCCCCTCCCCTTCACCTCCTCCCTCCCTCTGCCCCTCCTCTCACATCCCCTTCACACATCCCCATTACCCCCTACCGTTCACCTCCTCCCCTCCCTCTGCCACTCCTCCCACAACCCCTTCACACATCCCCATTACCCTCTCCCCTTCACTCCCTCCCCTCCCACTGCCCCTCCTCTCACATCCCCTTCACACATCCCCATTACCCCCTCCCCTTCACCTCCTCCCCTCCCACTGCCCCTTCTCTCACATCCCCTTCACACATCCCCATTACCCCCTACCGTTCACCTCCTCCCCTCCCTCTGCCACTCCTCCCACAACCCCTTCACACATCCCCATTACCCCCTCCCCTTCACGTCCTCCCCTCCCTCTGCCATTCCCCCCACAACCCCTTCACACATCCCCATTACCCTCCTCCCCTTCACCTCCTCCCCTCCCTCTGCCCCTCCTCTCACATCCCCTTCACACATCCCCATTACACCCTCCACTTCACCTCCTCCCTCCCTTTGCCCCTTCTCTCACATCCCCTTCTCACATCCCCATTACCCCCCTCCCCTTCACCTCACCCCTCCCACTGCCCCTCCTCTCACATCCCCTTCACACATCCCCATTACCCCCTCCCCTTCACCTCCTCCCCTCCCACTGCCCCTCCTCTCACATCCCCTTCACACATCCCCATTACCCCCCTCCCCTTCACCTCCTCCCTCCCTCTGCCCCTCCTCTCACATCCCCTTCACACATCCCCATTACCCCCTCCCCTTCACATCCTCCCTCCCTCTGCCCCTCCTCTCACATCCCCTTCACACATCCCCATTACCCCCTCCCCTTCACGTCCTCCCCTCCCACTGCCCCTCCTCTCACATCCCCTTCACACATTCCCATTACCCCCCTCCCCTTCACCTCCTCCCCTCCCTCTGCCCCTCCTCTCACAACCCCTTCACACATCCCCATTTCCCCCTCCCCTTCACTTCCTTCCTCCCTCTGCCCCTCCTCTCACATCCCCTTCACACATCCCCATTACCCCCTCCCCTTCACCTCCTCCCCTCCCACTGCCCCTCCTCTCACATCCCCTTCACACATTCCCATTACCCCCCTCCCCTTCACCTCCTCCCCTCCCACTGCCCCTCCTCTCACATCCCCTTCACACATCCCCATTACCCCCTACCGTTCACCTCCTCCCCTCCCTCTGCCACTCCTCCCACAACCCCTTCACACATCCCCATTACCCCCTCCCCTTCACGTCCTCCCCTCCCTCTGCCATTCCTCCCACAACCCCTTCACACATCCCCATTACCCCCTCCCCTTCACCTCCTCCCCTCCCACTGCCCCTCCTCTCACATCCCCTTCACACATTCCCATTACCCCCCTCCCCTTCACCTCCTCCCCTCCCACTGCCCCTCCTCTCACATCCCCTTCACACATCCCCATTACCCCCTACCGTTCACCTCCTCCCCTCCCTCTGCCACTCCTCCCACAACCCCTTCACACATCCCCATTATCCCCTCCCCTTCACCTCCTCCCCTCCCTCTGCCACTCCTCTCACATCCCCTTCACACATCCCCATTACCCCCCTCCCCTTCACCTCCTCCCTCCCTCTGCCCCTCCTCTCACATCCCCTTCACACATCCCCATTACCCCCTCCCCTTCACATCCTCCCTCCCTCTGCCCCTCCTCTCACATCCCCTTCACACATCCCCATTACCCCCTCCCCTTCACGTCCTCCCCTCCCACTGCCCCTCCTCTCACATCCCCTTCACACATTCCCATTACCCCCCTCCCCTTCACGTCCTCCCTCCCTCTGCCCCTCCACCTCTCCCTTTATCTCCCCATCCCCTGGGGACTGCACTGTGGACCCTCCACCCTCGGGTAGTGGGTGGACTGTGCCTTTAACTGTGGGTCTGCTCAGAAAGTTAAGAGAGAGAAACTGTGGTGAAGTGGTCTCTCTCTCTCCCTCTCTCTCCCTCTCTCTCCCTCTCTCTCAGCTCCCGGCAGCTCAACTAATTTCCTGAGTTTGTATAATTTTCATATTAGGAGAAAACGTATATATATGTTCCTGCAATCTATATCCTATTTGGCTAGTTACCATGGAGACAGGGCTAATAGGAAAATCAATGTTTTTTAAGCGGAATGCAATTTGTCGATTCGGAAAGTGTGTGGCTTTTGTAATAAATGTTACATTAACAGGGATGGAACATCAGTGAGTGCAGAGTTCCCATTGGCAGGCAGTGCCATTAAGAGTCCGATGCAGGCAGAAGCTTGGCTTCATCATCAAACACGCCTGTAAATGATGCCAGTAATGAGTTTCTAATATGCATCTGCACCAACTTCCTCCTCTGCTGATGTCTTGTCAATGGTCGTATGTCATCAAAAAAATCTCGGCAGTTTGTTGCCTCATTGCTTCCCAAATGTATTTTAAATATCATTCGGAACACTCAATTATTTAAAACGCTGAACTAAACACTCACTAATGGAGAGAAATACCAGCCACAAAAATACATTCATTTCTCAAATGGTGAGGAAGTAATTTCTGTGAAAGTGTGGTTCTGCTCTCTCTCAGACCCTGGTTCACTTTTCACAGAGTGACCAAGAGATCCGACAGTGAGCGGCCTTTGAAAACGAAACTGAAATTTAAATCATGCTCAACCTTTGACTGTGTGCCTCTGGGATGGACAGACACAATTCAGCTCCTTGTGATCAGAGGATTTACAGACTCCTCAGATTGCTCGATACGTGACTCCCTCCGTGTCTCTGGTACTGATACCAGAGAGACCTTCTTGTCTTAGCCTCCTTGTCTCGAGAGACAATGGGTAAGCGCCTGGAGGTGGTCAGTGGTTTGTTGAGCAGTGCCTGGAGTGGCTATGAAGGCCAATTCTAGAGTGACAGACTCTTCCACAGGTGCTTCAGATAAAATTGGTTGTCGGGGCTGTTACACAGTTGGCTCTCTCCTTGCACTTCTGACTTTTTTCCTGCCAACTGCAAAGTCTCTTCGACTCACCACACTTTAGACCCGCCTTTATGGCTGCCCGCCAACTCTGGCAATCGCTGGCAACTGACTCCCAGGACTTGTGATCAATGTCACAGGATTTCATGTCACGTATGCAGACGTCTTAAAAGCGGAGACATGGACGGCCGGTGGGTCTGATACCAGTGGCGAGCTCGCTGTACAATGTGTCTTTGGGGATCCTGCCATCTTCCATGTGGCTCACATGGCCAAGCCAGAAACTGCCCAAGGTATTGCCCAGCTGAGTGGGGAGGGAGCTGCTCACATCCAATCACTGCCCAGAGGCAGTCCATACCCCAATGAGAGTCAGTGTGTGGGGAACCCGTACCCCAGTGAGAGTCAGTGTGTGTGGGACCCGTACCCCAGTGAAAGTCAGTGTGTGTGGAACCCGTACCCCAGTGAGAGTCAGTGTGTGTGGAACCCGTACCCCAGTGAGAGTCAGTGTGTGTGGGACTCGTACCCCAGTGAGAGTCAGTGTGTGTGGAACCCGTACCCCAGTGAGAGTCAGTGTGTGTGGGACCCGTACCCCAGTGAGAGTCAGTGTGTGTGGGACCCGTACCCCAGTGAGAGTCAGTGTGTGTGAAACCCGTACCCCAGTGAGAGTCAGTGTGTGTGGGACCCGTACCCCAGTGAGAGTCAGTGTGTGTGGGACCAGTACCCCAGTGAGAGTCAGTGTGTGTGGAACCCGTACCCCAGTGAGAGTCAGTGTGTGTGGGACCCGTACCCCAGTGAGAGTCAGTGTGTGTGAAACCCGTACCCCAGTGAGAGTCAGTGTGTGTGGGACCCGTACCCCAGTGAGAGTCAGTGTGTGTGGGACCAGTACCCCAGTGAGAGTCAGTGTGTGTGGAACCCGTACCCCAGTGAGAGTCAGTGTGTGTGGGACTCGTACCCCAGTGAGAGTCAGTGTGTGTGGAACCCGTACCCCAGTGAGAGTCAGCGTGTGTGGGACCCGTACCCCAGTGAGAGTCAGCGTGTGTGAAACCCGTACCCCAGTGAGAGTCAGCGTGTGTGGAACCAGTACCCCAGTGAGAGTCAGTGTGTGTGGGACCCGTACCCCAGTGAGAGTCAGTGTGTGTGGAACCCGTACCCCAGTGAGAGTCAGTGTGTGTGGGACCCGTACCCCAGTGAGAGTCAGTGTGTGTGGAACCCGTACCCCAGTGAGAGTCAGTGTGTGTGGGACCCGTACCCCCTGAATTTAGAAGCGACAGAAAGTTAATGATGATGGTAGACAGATACAGATAAACTGCAGGAGGATTTGAACGTAGTGGGAATTGGTTAAACAGGCAACAGAAAAATTCGATGTCGAGAAATACAAAGTGCTTCACACGGATACAAAAAAAGTTCAGCTATTTACAATCTGTATTAATGACTTGGATGAAGAGACAGAGAGCAATGTTTCCAAGTTTGCTGATGATACAAAGCTCAGTGGAAAAGTAAGCTGCAGGGAGGATGTCGAGAGACTACAAAGAGATATAGACAGGCTGAGTGAGTGGGCAACAAGATGGCAAATGGAGTATAATGTAGGGAAGTGTGAAATTGTTCACTTTGGTTGTAAAAATAGAAAAGCAGAATATTTTTTAAAAGTTGTGAAACTGGTAAGTGTTGATGTTCAGACAGACCTGGGGGTACTTGTACAAGGAATGTACAAAGTTAACAAACAGGTGTAGCAGGCTATGAGGAAGGCAAATGGCATGTTAGCCTTTATTGCAAGGGGGGATTGCAGTACAATAATAAAGAAGTCTTACTAAAATTGTACAGGGTTTTGGTGAGACCGCACCTGAATACTGTGTGCAGTTTTGTTTCCACATTTAAGGAAGGATATACTTGCACTGGAGGCAGTGCAGCGAAGGTTCACTAAATTGGTCCCTGGGATGAGGGGGTTGTCCTGTGTTGAAAGGCTGAGTAAATTGGACCTATATTCTCTGGAGTTTAGAAGAATGAGAGATGATCTAATTGAAACATTCGGGACTCTGAGGGGGTTCACTAAATTGATCCCTGCAGCAACGCACCAAGGCTCCTTTGACAGCACCTTGTGTGATAGGCAGAGGGACGGAGAGATTAACTGACGAGGAGGTCATGGGGCAAAGGCAAAGACAGCATGTTAATTGTGTGGTGAAAGACAAAGCATTAGTACAGAGAGAGTGTTAATGACAGAATAATGAACAGCTCTATCCAAAAGCACAAACATGAAAAACTAAATTTAAGGCAGGCACATGGTAAAAAAATGATAAAAACAAAATAAAATAAAATAATTATTTTATTCATTCATGGGATGTGGGCGTCACTGGCCAGGCCAGCATTTATTGCCCATCCCTAATTACTCTTGAGAAGGTGGTGGTGAGTTGCCTTCTTGAACCGCTGCAGTCCATGTGGGGTAGGTATACCCACAGTGCTGTTAGGAAGGGAGTTCCAGGATTTTGACCCAGCGACAGTGAAGGAACGGGGATATAGTTCCAAGTCAGGGATGGTGTGTGACTTGGAGGGGAGCTTGCAGGTGGTGGTGTTCCCATGTATTTGCTGCCCTTGTCCTTCTAGTTGGTAGAGGTCGCGGGTTTGAAAGGTGCTGTCTGAGGAGCCTTGGTGCGTTGCTGCAGTGCATCTTGTAGATGGTACACACTGCTGTCACTGTGCATCGGTGATGGAGGGAGTGAATGTTTGTGGATGGGGTGCCATTCAAACAGACTGCTTTGTCCTGGATGGTGTTGAGCTTCTTGAGTGTTGTTGGAGCTGCACCCATCCAGGCAAGTGGAGAGTATTCCATCACACTCCTGACTTTTGCCTTGTAGATGGTGGACAGGCTTTGGGGAGTCAGGAGGTGAGTTACTCGCCGCAGGATCCCTAGCCTCTGACCTGTTCTGGTAGCCACGGTATTTATATGGCTACTCCAGTTCAGTTTCTGGTCAATGGTAGCCCCTAGGATGTTGATAGTGGGGGATTCAGCGATGGTAATGCCATTGAATGTCAAGGGGAGATGGTTAGATTCTCTCTTGTTGGAGATGGTCATTGCCTGGCACTTGTGTGGCGCGAATATTACTTTCCACTTATCAGCCCAAGCCTGGATATTGTCCAGGTCTTGCTGCATTTCTACACGGACTGCTTCAGTATCTGAGGAGTCACGAATGGTGCTGAACATTGTGTCATCATCAGTGAACATCCCCACTTCTGACCTTATGATTGAAGGAAGGTCATTGATGAAGCAGCTGAAGATGGTTGGGCCTCGGACACTACCCTGAGGAACTCCTGCAGTGTTGTCCTGGAGCTCAGATGATTGACCTCCAACAATCACAACCATCTTCCTTTGCGGTAGGTATGACTCCAACCAGTGGAGAGTTTTCCCCCGATTCCCATTGACCTCAGTTTTGCTAGGGCTCCTTGATGCCATACTCGGTCACATGCTGCCTTGATGTCAAGGGCAGTCACTCTCACCTCACCTCTTGAGTTCAGCTCTTTTTGTCCATGTTTGAACCAAGGCTGTAACTGGCTCGGTCATAGAAGACAGAGGGTAGCAGTGGATGGGTGTTTTTCTGAATGGAGGGATGTGACTAGTGGTGTTCCGCAGGGATCAGTGCTGGGACCTTTGCTGTTTGTAGTATATATAAATGATTTGGAGGAAAATGTAGCTGGTCTGATTAGTAAGTTTGCGGACGACACAAAGGTTGGTGAAGTTGCGGATAATGATGAGGATTGTCAGAGGATGCAGCAGGATATAGATCGGTTGGAGACTTGGGCGGAGAAATGGCAGATGGAGTTTAATCCGGACAAATGTGAGTTCATGCATTTTGGAAGGTCTAATGCAGGTGGGAGGTATGCAGTAAATGGCAGAACCCTTAGGAGTATTGACAGGCAGAGAGATCTGGGCGTACAGGTCCACAGGTCACTGAAAGTGGCAATGCAGGTGGATAAGGTAGTCAAGAAGGCATACGGCATGCTTGCCTTCATCGGTCGGGGCATAGAGTATAAAAATTGGCAAGTCATGTTGCAGCTGTACAGAACCTTTGTTAGGCCACACTTAGAATATTGCGTGCAATTCTGGTCGCCACACTACCAGAAGGACGTGGAGGTTTTGGAGAGGGTACAGAGGAGGTTTACCAGGATGTTGCCTGGTCTGGAGGGCATTAGGTATGAGGAGAGGTTGGATAAACTCGGATTGTTTTCACTGGAACGACGGAGGTGGAGGGGCGACATGATAGAGGTTTACAAAGTTATGAGCGGCATGGACAGAGTGGAGAGTCAGAAGCTTTTTCCCAGGGTGGAAGAGTCAGTTACTAGGGGACATAGGTTTAAGGTGAGAGGGGCAAAGTTTAGAGGGGATGTGCGAGAGAAGTTCTTTACACAGAGGGTGGTGAGTGCCTGGAACTTGCTGCCAGGGGAGGTGGTGGAAGCAGATACGATAGCGACGTTTAAGAGACATCTTGACAAATATATGAATAGGAAGGGAATAGAGGGATATGGGCCCCAGAAGTGCAGAAGGTGTTAGTTGCGGCAGGCATCAAGATCGGCACAGGCTTGGAGGGCCGAATGGCCTGTTCCTGTGCTGTACTGTTCTTTGTTCTATCATATAGCTCTTTCACCACTTTTCCTCCCCTGCTGTGCAGCAGAGCCCTCCGTGGTGCCATGAACTTGGCTGTTGCTGCTTTCCCCTGGGAGGTCATCCCCCCCAACAGTATCCAAAGTGGTATATCTGTTTGAGAGGGGGATGGCCACAGGGGACTCCTGCACTACCTGCCTGTGCCTACTACTCTGCCTGGTGGTCACCCATCTCTTTTCTGCCTGTGCAGCTATTACCTGCGGTGTGACCACCTCACTAAACATGCTATCCACGACTTCCTCAGCATCACAGATGCTACACAGTGAATCCACCTGCAGCTCCAGCTCCGTAGTACAGGTAGTCAGTAGCTGCAGATGGATACACTTCCTGCACACATGGTTGTCAGGGACACTGGAAGCATCCCTGATTTCCCACATAGCGCAGGAGGAGCAGATCACGGGGCTGAGCTGTCCTGTCATGACTTACCCTTCGATTAATTAGTTACTCCCTTAATTAAAAATACTAATTACGCTAGAGGCCTTGTTCTACTCCAAACACTACCCACTACAATCGAAAGTCCTTAATAAATTACACTAATTAAAAAAAAACACTTTAGTAGTACTAACCTTATCACTTATCTGGCAGGTTTTGAGGTTTTTCTTTCAAAAAAGAAATTTCCACTTACCATTTGTTTAATGTTTAATTTGTTTAATAAGCACCAACAGTTGTTACTCACCAACCAATCACCTTGCAGCTTTCCTGTGATGCCACTGTTGACTTTTATTTCAAAACTCCGGCGCGTCTGGACTCCTCTCTCTGCGTTCCCCCTCAGGTCCTCTCACTCCTCTCCTCTACTCTCCAGGAAGGTAAATGTCTCGGCTGTGATTCTCGGGCTCTATTTATCCGCTCCTCTCTCAGCGTTCCCCCCTCAGGTCCTCTCCTCTCCTCTCCTCTACTCTCCAGGAAGGTAAATGTCTCGGCTGTGATCCTCGGGCTCTATTTATCTGCTCCTCTCTCTGCGTTCCCCCCTCAGGTCCTCTCCTCTCCTCTCCTCTACTCTCCAGGAAGGTAAATGTCCAGGTTGTGATCCTCGTGCTCTATTTATCTGCTCCTCTCTCTGCGTTCCCCCCTCAGGTCCACTCCTCTCCTCTCCTCTACTCTCCAGGAAGGTAAATGTCTCGGCTGTGATCCTCGGGCTCTATTTATCCGCTCCTCTCTCTGCGTTCCCCCCTCAGGTCCACTCCACTCCTCTCCTCTCCTCTCCAGGAAGGTAAATGTCCAGGTTGTGATCCTCGTGCTCTATTTATCTGCTCCTCTCTCTGCGTTCCCCCCTCAGGTCCACTCCTCTCCTCTCCAGGAAGGTAAATGTCTAGGCTGTGATCCTCGGGCTCTATTTATCTGCTCCTCTCTCTGCGTTCCCCCCTCAGGTCCACTCCACTCCTCTCCAGGAAGGTAAATGTCTAGGTTGTGATCCTCGGGCTCTATTTATCCGCTCCTCTCTCTGCGTTCCCCTCTCAGGTCCACTCCACTCCTCTCCAGGAAGGTAAATGTTTAGGCCGTGATCCTTGTGCTCTATTTATCCCCTCCTCTCTCTGCGTTCCCCTCTCAGGTCCACTCCACTCCTCTCCAGGAAGGTAAATGTCTAGGCTGTGATCCTTGTGCTCTATTTATCCCCTCCTCTCTCTGCGTTCCCCCCTCAGGTCCACTCCTCTCCTCTCCAGGAAGGGAAATGTCTAGGCTGTGATCCTTGGGCTCTATTTATCTGCTCCTCTCTCTGCGTTCTCCCCTCAGGTCCACTCCACTCCACTCCTCTCCTCTCCAGGAAGGTAAATGTCTAGGTTCTGATCCTCGGGCTCGATTTATCTGCTCCTCTCTCTGCGTTCCCCCCTCAGGTCCACTCCTCTCCTCTCCAGGAAGGTAAATGTCTCGGCTGTGATCCTCGGGCTCTCTTTATCTGCTCCTCTCTCTGCGTTCCCCCCTCAGGTCCACTCCACTCCTCTCCAGGAAGGTAAATGCCTAGGTTGTGATCCTCGGGCTCTACTTATCTGCTCCTCTCTCTGCGTTCCCCCCTCAGGTCCACTCCACTCCTCTCCAGGAAGGTAAATGTCGAGGTTGTGATCCTCGGGCTCTATTTATCCACTCCTCTCTCAGCGTTCCCCCCTCAGGTCCACTCCTCCCCTCTCCAGGAAGGTAAATGTCTAGGCTGTGATCTTCGGGCTCTATTTATCTGCTCCTGTCTCTGCGTTCCCCCCTCAGGTCCACTCCACTCCTCCCCTCTCCTCTCCTGGAAGGTAAATGCCTAGGTTGTGATCCTCGTGCTCTATTTATCTGCTCCTCTCTCTGCGTTCCCCCTCAGGTCCACTCCACTCCACTCCTCTCCTCTCCAGGAAGGTAAATGTCTAGGCTGTGATCCTCGGGCTCTATTTATCCGCACCTCTCTCTGCGTTCCCCCCTCAGGTCCACTCCTCTCCTCTCCTCTCCAGGAATTTAAATGTCTAGGCTGTGATCCTCGTGCTCTATTTATCCGCACCTCTCTCTGCGTTCCCCCCTCAGGTCCACTCCTCTCCTCTCCAGGAAGGTAAATGTCTAGGCTGTGATCGTCGGGCTCTATTTGTCCGCTCCTCTCTCTGCGTTCCCCCTCAGGTCCACTCCTCTCCTCTCCAGGAAGGTAAATGCCTATGTTGTGATCCTCGTGCTCTATTTATCTGCTCCTCTCTCTGCGTTGCCCCCTCAGGTCCACTCCTCTCCTCTCCAGGAAGGTAAATGTCGAGGTTGTGATCCTTGTGCTCTATTTATCCGCTCCTCTCTCTGCGTTCCCCCCTCAGGTCCTCTCCTCTCCTCTCCTCTCCAGGAAGGTAAATGTCTCGGCTGTGATCCTCGGGCTCTATTTATCCGCTCCTCTCTCTGCGTACCCCCCTCAGGTCCACTCCACTCCTCTCCTCTCTTCTCCAGGAAGGTAAATGTCTCGGCTGTGATCCTCGGGCTCTATTTATCTGCTCCTCTCTCTGCGTTCCCCCCTCAGGTCCTCTCCTCTCCTCTCCTCTCCAGGAAGGTAAATGTCTCGGCTGTGATCCTCGGGCTCTATTTATCCGCTCCTCTCTCTGCGTTCCCCCCTCAGGTCCACTCCACTCCACTCCTCTCCTCTCCAGGAAGGTAAATGTCTCGGCTGTGATCCTCGTGCTCTATTTATCTGCTCCTCTCTAAGCGTTCCCCCCTCAGGTCCACTCCTCTCCTCTCCAGGAAGGTAAATGTCTAGGCTGTGATCCTCGTGCTCTATTTATCAGCTCCTCTCTAAGCGTTCCCCCCTCAAGTCCACTCCTCTCCTCTCAAGGAAGGTAAATGTTTAGGCTGTGATCCTTGTGCTCTATTTATCCCCTCCTCTCTCTGCGTTCCCCTCTCAGGTCCACTCCTCTCCTCTCCAGGAAGATAAATGTCTCGGCTGTGATCCTCGTGCTCTATTTATCCGCTCCTCTCTAAGCGTTCCCCCCTCAAGTCCACTCCTCTCCTCTCAAGGAAGGTAAATGTTTAGGCTGTGATCCTTGTGCTCTATTTATCCCCTCCTCTCTCTGCGTTCCCCTCTCAGGTCCACTCCACTCCTCTCCAGGAAGGTAAATGTCTAGGTTGCGATCCTCGTGCTCTATTTATCTGCTCCTCTCTCTGTGCTCCCAACTCAGGTCCAATCCTCTCCTGTCCAGGAAGGTAAATGTCTAGGGTGTGATCCTCATGCTCTATTTATCCGCTCCTCTCGCTGCGTTCCCCCCTCAGGTCCACTCCTCTCCTCTCCAGGAAGATAAATGTCTAGGTTCTGATCTTCGGGCTCTATTTATCTGCTCCTCTCTCTGCGTTTCCCGCTCAGGTCCACTCCTCACCTCTCCAGGAAGGTAAATGCCTAGGCTGTGATCCTCGTGCTCTATTGAACTGCTCCTCTCTCTGCGTTCCCCCCTCAGGTGCACTCCTCTTCTCTCCAGGAAGGGAAATGTCTAGGTTGTGATCCTCGGGCTCTATTTATCTGCTCCACTCTCGGCGTTCCCCCCTCAGGTCCACTCCACTCCTCTCCAGGAAGGGAAATGTCGAGGTTGTGATCCTCGGGCTCTATTTATCTGCTCCACTCTCTGCGTTCCCCCCTCAGGTCCACTCCACTCCTCTCCTCTGCTCTCCTCTCCAGGAAGATAAATGCCTAGGTTGTGATCCTTGTGCTCTATTTATCTGCTCCTCTCTCTGCGTTCCACCCTCAGATCCACTCCTCCTCTCCAGGAAGGTAAATGCCTAGGTTGTGATCCTCGGGCTCTATTTATCTGCTCCTCTCTCTGCGTTGCCCCCTCAGCTCCACTCCACTCTTCTCCAGGAAGATAAATGTCCAGGTTGTGATCCTCGTGCTCTCTTTATCTGCTCCTCTCTCTGCTTTCCCCCCTCAGGTCCACTCCACTCCTCTCCTCTCCTCTCCTCTCCAGGAAGGTAAATGCCTAGGTTGTGATCCTCGTGCTCTATTTATCTGCTCCTCTCTCTGTGTTCCACCCTCAGGTCCACTCCTCTCCTCTCCAGGAAGGTAAATGCCTAGGTTGTGATCCTCGGGCTCTATTTCTCTGCTCCTCTCTCTGCGTTCCCCCCTCAGGTCCACTCCTCTCCTCTCCAGGAAGGTAAATGCCCAGGTTGTGATCCTCGGGCTCTATTTATCCGCTCTTCTCTCAGCGTTCCCCCCTCAGGTCCACTCCTCTCATCTCCTCTCCTTTCCTATCCTCTCCTCTCCTCTCCTCTCCTCTCCTCTCCAGGAAGGTAAATGCCTCGCTTGTGATCCTTGGGCTCTATTTATCAGCTCCTCTCTCTGCGTTCCCCCCTCAGGTCCACTCCTCTCCTCTCCAGGAAGGTAAATGCCTCGGTTGTGATCCTCGTGCTCTATTTATCTGCTCCTCTCTCTGCGTTCCCACCTCAGGTCCACTCCTCTCCTCTCCTCTCCTCTCCTCTCCTCTCCTCTCCTCTCCTCTCCAGGAAGGTAAATGCCTAGGTTGTGATCCTCGTGCTCTATTTATCTGCTCCTCTCTCTGCGTTCCCCCCTCAGGTCCACTCCTCTCCTCTCCTCTCCTCTCCTCTCCTCTCCTCTCCTCTCCTCTCCTCTCCTCTCCTCTCCTTTCCTCTCATCTCATCTCCTCTCCTCTCCAGGAAGGTAAATGCCTAGGTTGTGATCCTCGTGGTCTATTTATCTGCTCCTCTCTCTGTGTTCCACCCTCAGGTCCACTCCTCTCCTCTCCAGGAAGGTAAATGCCTAGGTTGTGATCCTCGGGCTCTATTTCTCTGCTCCTCTCTCTGCGTTCCCCCCTCAGGTCCACTCCTCTCCTCTCCAGGAAGGTAAATGTCTAGGCTGTGATCCTCGGGCTCTATTTTTCCGCTCGTCTCTCTGCGTTTTCCCCTCAGGTCCACTCCTCTCCTCTCCAGGAAGGTAAATGTCTAGGTTGTGATCCTCGGGCTCTACTTATCTGCTCCTCTCTCAGCGTTCCCCCCTGAGGTCCACTCCTCTCCTCTCCAGGAAGGTAAATGTCTAGGCTGTGATCCTCGGGCTCTATTTTTCCGCTCGTCTCTCTGCGTTCCCCCCTCAGGTCCACTCCACTCCTCTCCTCTCCTCTCCTCTCCAGGAAGGTAAATGTCTAGGCTGTGATCCTCGTGCTCTATTTATCTGCTCCTCTCTCTGCGTTCCCCCCTCAGGTCCACTCCTCTCCTCTCCTCTCCTCTCCAGGAAGTTAAATGTCTAGGCTGTGATCCTCGGGCTCTATTTTTCCGCTCGTCTCTCTGCGTTTCCCCCTCAGGTCCACTCATCTCCTCTCCAGGAAGGTAAATGTCTAGGTTGTGATCCTCGGGCTCTATTTATCTGCTCCTCTGTCTGCGTTCCCCCCTCAGGTCCACTCCTCTCCTCTCCTCTCCTCTCCAGGAAGTTAAATGTCTAGGCTGTGATCCTCGGGCTCTATTTTTCCGCTCGTCTCTCTGCGTTTCCCCCTCAGGTCCACTCCTCTCCTCTCCAGGAAGGTAAATGCCTATGTTGTGATCCTCGTCCTCTATTTAACTGCTCCTCTCTCTGCGTTCCCCCCTCAGGTCCACTCCTCTCTTCTCCAGGAAGGTAAATGTCTAGGCTGTGATCCTCGGGCTCTATTTATCTGCTCCACTCTCTGCGTTCCCCCCTCAGGTCCACTCCACTCCACTCCTCTCCTCTCCTCTCCAGGAAGATAAATGCCTAGGTTGTGATCCTCGTGCTCTATTTATCTGCTCCTCTCTCTGCGTTCCACCCTCAGCTCCACTCCTCTCCTCTCCAGGAAGGTAAATGCCAAGGTTGTGATCCTCGGGCTCTATTTATCTGCTCCTCTCTCTGCGTTCCCCCCTCAGGTCCATTCCTCTCCTCTCCAGGAGGTAAATGCCGAGGTTGTGATCCTCGGGCTCTATTTATCCGCTCTTCTCTCTGCGTTCCCCCCTCAGGTCCACTCCACTCATCTCCAGAAAGGGAAATGTCTAGGTTGTGATCCTCGGGCTCTATTTATCTGCTCCACTCTCTGCGTTCCCCCCTCAGGTCCACTCCTCTCCTCTCCAGGAAGGTAAATGCCTCAGTTGTGATACCTGGGCTCTATTTATCTGCTCCTCTCTCTGCGTTCCCCCCTCAGGTCCACTCCTCTCCTCTCCAGGAAGATAAATGTCTAGGCTGTGATCCTCGTGCTCTATTTATCTGCTCCTCTCTCTGCGTTCCCCCATCAGGTCCACTCCTCTCCTCTCCAGGAAGATAAATGTCTAGGCTGTGATCCTCGGGCTCTATTTATCTGCTCCTCTCTCTGCGTTCCCACCTCAGGTCAACTCCACTCCTCTCCTCTCCTCTCCAGGAAGGTAAATGCCTAGGTTGTGATCCTCGTGCTCTATTTATCTGCTCCTCTCTCTGCGTTCTCCCCTCAGGTCCACTCCACTCCTCTCCAGGAAGACAAATGTCTATGTTGTGATCCTCGTGCTCTATTTATCTGCTCCTCTCTCTGCTTGCCCCCTTCAGGTCCACTCCACTCCTCTCCTCTCCTCACCTCTCCAGGAAGGTAAATGTCTAGGCTGTGATCCTCGGGCTCTATTTTTCCGCTCGTCTCTCTTCGTTTCCCCCTCAAGTCCACTCCTCTCCTCTCCAGGAAGGTAAATGCCTAGGTTGTGATCCTCGTGCTCCATTTATCTGCTCCTCTCTCTGCGTTCCCCCCTCAGGTCCACTCCACTCCTCTCCTCTCCTCTCCAGGAAGGTAAATGCCTCGGTTGTGATCCTCGTGCTCTATTTATCTGCTCCTCTCTCTGCGTTCCCCCCTCAGGTCCACTGCACTCCACTCCTCTCCTCTCCTCTCCAGGAAGGTAAATGCCTCGGTTGTGATCCTCGGGCTCTATTTATCCGCTCCTCTCTCTGCGTTCCCCCCTCAGGTGCACTCCTCTCCTCTCCATGAAGGGAAATGTCGAGGTTGTGATCCTCGGGCTCTATTTATCTGCTCCACTCTCTGCATTCCCCCCTCAGGTCCACTCCACTCCTCTCCTCTGCTCTCCTCTCCAGGAAGGTAAATGTCTAGGTTGTGATCCTTGTGCTCTATTTATCTGCTCCTCTCTCTGCGTTCCACCCTCAGGTCCACTCCTCCTCTCCAGGAAGGTAAATGCCTCAGTTGTGATACTTGGGCTCTATTTATCTGCTCCTCTCTCTGCGTTGCCCCCTCAGCTCCACTCCACTCTTCTCCAGGAAGATAAATGTCTAGGTTGTGATCCTCGTGCTCTCTTTATCTGCTCCTCTCTCTGCTTTCCCCCCTCAGGTCCACTCCTCTCATCTCCTCTCCTCTCCAGGAAGGTAAATGCCTAGGTTATGATCCTCGTGCTCTATTTATCTGCTCCTCTCTCTGTGTTCCACCCTCAGGTCCACTCCTCTCATATCCTCTCCTTTCCTATCCTCTCCTCTCCTCTCCTCTCCTCTCCTCTCCAGGAAGGTAAATGCCTCGGTTGTGATCCTTGGGCTCTATTTATCTGCTCCTCTCTCTGCGTTCCCCCCTCAGGTCCACTCCTCTCCTCTCCAGGAAGGTAAATGCCTCGGTTGTGATCCTTGGGCTCTATTTATCTGCTCCTCTCTCTGCGTTCCCCCCTCAGGTCCACTCCTCTCCTCTCCAGGAAGGTAAATGTCCAGGCTGTGATCCTCAGGCTCTATTTTTCCACTCGTCTCTCTGCCTTTCCCCCTCAGGTCCACTCCTCTCCTCTCCAGGAAGGTAAAAGTCTAGGTTGTTATCCTCGGGCTCTATTTATCTGCTCCTCTCTCTGCGTTCCCCCTTCAGGTCCACTCCTCTCCTCTCCAGGAAGGTAAATGCCCAGGTTGTGATCCTCGTGCTCTATTTATCCGCTCCTCTCTCAGCGTTCCCCCCTCAGGTCCACTCCTCTCCTCTCCAGGAAGGTAAATGCCTAGGTTGTGATCCTCGTGCTCTATTTAACTGCTCCTCTCTCTGCGTTCCCCCCTCAGGTGCACTCCTCTCCTCTCCAGGAAGGGAAATGTCTAGGTTGTGATCCTCGTGCTCTATTTATCTGCTTCTCTCTCTGCGTTCCCCCCTCAGGTCCACTCCTCTCATCTCCTCTCCTTTCCTCTCCTCTCCTCTCCTCTCCAGGAAGGTAAATGCCTCGGTTGTGATCCTTGGTCTCTATTTATCTGCTCCTCTCTCTGCGTTCCCCCCTCAGGTCCACTCCTCTCCTCTCCAGGAAGGTAAATGCCTAGGTTGTGATCCTCGTGCTCTATTTATCTGCTCCTCTCTCTGCGTTCCCCCCTCAGGTCCACTCCTCTCCTCTCCAGGAAGGTAAATGTCTAGGTTGTGATCCTCGGGCTCTACTTATCTGCTCCTCTCTCTGCGTTCCCCCCTCAGGTCCACTCCTCTCCTCTCCTCTCCTCTCCTCTCCTCTCCTCTCCAGGAAGGTAAATGCCTAGGTTGTGATCCTCGTGCTCTATTTATCTGCTCCTCTCTCTGCGTTCCCCCCTCAGGTCCACTCCTCTCCTCTCCAGGAAGGTAAATGTCTAGGCTGTGATCCTCGGGCTCTATTTTTCCGCTCGTCTCTCTGCGTTTCCCCCTCAGGTCCACTCATCTCCTCTCCAGGAAGGTAAATGTCTAGGTTGTGATCCTCGGGCTCTATTTATCTGCTCCTCTGTCTGCGTTCCCCCCTCAGGTCCACTCCTCTCCTCTCCAGGAAGGTAAATGCCTATGTTGTGATCCTCGTGCTCTATTTAACTGCTCCTCTCTCTGCGTTCCCCCCTCAGGTCCACTCCTCTCTTCTCCAGGAAGGTAAATGTCTAGGCTGTGATCCTCGGGCTCTATTTATCTGCTCCACTCTCTGCGTTCCCCCCTCAGGTCCACTCCACTCATCTCCAGGAAGGGAAATGTCTTGGTTGTGATCCTCGGGCTCTATTTATCTGCTCCACTCTCTGCGTTCCCCCCTCAGGTCCACTCCACTCCACTCCTCTCCTCTCCTCTCCAGGAAGGTAAATGCCTCGGTTGTGATCCTTGGGCTCTATTTATCTGCTCCTCTCTCTGCGTTCCCCCCTCAGGTCCACTCCTCTCCTATCCAGGAAGGTAAATGTCCAGGCTGTGATCCTCGTGCTCTATTTTTCCACTCGTCTCTCTGCCTTTCCCCCTCAGCTCCAATCCTCTCCTCTCCAGGAAGGTAAAAGTCTAGGTTGTGATCCTCGGGCTCTATTTATCTGCTCCTCTCTCTGCGTTCCACCCTCAGGTCCACTCCTCTCCTCTCCTCTCCTCTCCAGGAAGATAAATGCCTCGGTTGTGATCCTCGTGCTCTATTTATCTGCTCCTCTCTCTGCGTTCCACCCTCAGGTCCACTCCTCTCCTCTCCTCTCCTCTCCAGGAAGATAAATGCCTCGGTTGTGATCCTCGGGCTCTATTTATCTGCTCCTCTCTCTGCGTTGCCCCCTCAGGTCCACTCCACTCCTCTCCAGGAAGATAAATGCCTCGGTTGTGATCCTCGGGCTCTATTTATCTGCTGCTCTCTCTGCGTTCCCCCCTCAGGTCCACTCCTCTCCTCTCCAGGAAGGTAAATGTCTCGGCTGTGATCCTCGGGCTCTATTTTTCCGCTCGTCTCTCTGCGTTCTCCCCTCAGGTCCACTCCTCTCCTCTCCAGGAAGGTAAATGTCTAGGTTGTGATCCTCGGGCTCTACTTATCTGCTCCTCTCACTGCGTTCCCCCCTCAGGTCCACTCCTCTCCTCTCCAGGAAGGTAAATGTCTAGGCTGTGATCCTCGGGCTCTATTTTTCCGCTCGTCTCTCTGCGTTCCCCCCTCAGGTCCACTCCACTCCTCTCCTCTCCTCTCCTCTCCAGGAAGGTAAATGCCTAGGTTGTGATCCTCGGGCTCTATTTATCCACTCGTCTCTCTGCGTTTCCCCCTCAGGTCCACTCATCTCCTCTCCAGGAAGGTAAATGCCTATGTTGTGATCCTCGTGCTCTATTTAACTGCTCCTCTCTCTGCGTTCCCCCCTCAGGTCCACTCCTCTCTTCTCCAGGAAGGTAAATGTCTAGGCTGTGATCCTCGTGCTCTATTTATCTGCTCCTCTGTCTGCGTTCCCCCCTCAGGTCCACTCCTCTCCTCTCCAGGAAGGTAAATGCCTATGTTGTGATCCTCGTGCTCTATTTAACTGCTCCTCTCTCTGCGTTCCCCCCTCAGGTCCACTCCTCTCTTCTCCAGGAAGGTAAATGTCTAGGCTGTGATCCTCGTGCTCTATTTATCTGCTCCTCTCTCTGCGTTCCCCCCTCAGGTCCACTCTTCTCTTCTCCAGGAAGGTAAATGTCTAGGCTGTGATCCTCGGGCTCTATTTATCCGCTCTTCTCTCTGCGTTCCCCCCTCAGGTCCACTCCACTCATCTCCAGGAAGGGAAATGTCTAGGTTGTGATCCTCGGGCTCTATTTATCTGCTCCTCTCTCAGCGTTCCCCCCTCAGGTCCACTCCTCTCCTCTCCAGGAAGATAAATGTCTGGGCTGTGATCCTCGTGCTCTATTTATCTGCTCCTCTCTCTGCGTTCCCCCCTCAGGTCCACTCCTCTCCTCTCCAGGAATATATATGTCTATGCTGTGATCCTCGTGCTCGATTTATCTGCTACTCTCTCTGCATTCCCCCCTCAGGACCACTCCTCACCTCTCCAGGAAGGTAAATGCCTAGGCTGTGATCCTCGTGCTCTATTGAACTGCTCCTCTCTCTGCGTTCCCCCCTCAGGTCCACTCTTCTCTTCTCCAGGAAGGTAAATGTCTAGGTTGTGATCCTCGTGCTCTATTTATCTGCTCCTCTCTCTGCGTTCCCCCCTCAGGTCCACTCTTCTCTTCTCCAGGAAGGGAAATGTCTAGGTTGTGATCCTCGTGCTCTATTTATCTGCTCCTCTCTCTGCGTTCCCCCCTCAGGTCCACTCTTCTCTTCTCCAGGAAGGGAAATGTCTAGGTTGTGATCCTCGTGCTCTATTTATCTGCTCCTCTCTCTGCGTTCCCCCCTCAGGTCCACTCTTCTCTTCTCCAGGAAGGTAAATGTCTGGGCTGTGATCCTCGGGCTCTATTTATCCGCTCCTCTCTCTGCGTTCCCCCCTCAGGTCCACTCCACTCCTCTCCTCTCCTCTCCTCTCCAGGAAGGTAAATGCCTAGGTTGTGATCCTCGTGCTCTATTTATCTGCTCCTCTCTCTGTGTTCCACCCTCAGGACCACTCCTCTCCTCTCCAGGAAGATAAATGCCTAGGTTGTGATCCTCGGGCTCTATTTATCCGCTCTTCTCTCAGCGTTCCCCCCTCAGGTCCACTCCTCTCATCTCCTCTCCTTTCCTATCCTCTCCTCTCCTCTCCTCTCCTCTCCTCTCCAGGAAGGTAAATGCCTCAGTTGTGATCCTTGGGCTCTATTTATCTGCTCCTCTCTCTGCGTTCCCCCCTCAGGTCCACTCCTCTCCTCTCCAGGAAGGTAAATGTCCAGGCTGTGATCCTCAGGCTCTATTTTTCCACTCGTCTCTCTGCCTTTCCCCCTCAGGTCCACTCCTCTCCTCTCCAGGAAGGTAAAAGTCTAGGTTGTTATCCTCGGGCTCTATTTATCTGCTCCTCTCTCTGCGTTCCCCCCTCAGGTCCACTCCTCTCCTCTCCAGGAAGGTAAATGCCCAGGTTGTGATCCTCGTGCTCTATTTATCCGCTCCTCTCTCTGCGTTCCCCCCTCAGGTCCACTCCTCTCCTCTCCAGGAAGGTAAATGCCCAGGTTGTTATCCTCGGGCTCTATTTATCTGCTCCTCTCTCTGCGTTCCCCCCTCAGGTCCACTCCTCTCCTCTCCAGGAAGGTAAATGCCCAGGTTGTTATCCTCGGGCTCTATTTATCTGCTCCTCTCTCTGCGTTCCCGCCTCAGGTCCACTCCTCTCCACTCCAGGAATTTAAATGTCTAGGCTGTGATCCTCGTGCTCTATTGAACTGCTCCTCTCTCTGCGTTCCCCCCTCAGGTCCACTCTTCTCTTCTCCAGGAAGGTAAATGTCTAGGTTGTGATCCTCGTGCTCTATTTATCTGCTCCTCTCTCTGCGTTCCCCCCTCAGGTCCACTCTTCTCTTCTCCAGGAAGGGAAATGTCTAGGTTGTGATCCTCGTGCTCTATTTATCTGCTCCTCTCTCTGCGTTCCCCCCTCAGGTCCACTCTTCTCTTCTCCAGGAAGGTAAATGTCTGGGCTGTGTTCCTCGGGCTCTATTTATCCGCTCCTCTCTCTGCGTTCCCCCCTCAGGTGCACTCCTCTCCTCTCCAGGAAGGGAAATGTCTAGGTTGTGATCCTCGTGCTCTCTTTATCTGCTCCTCTCTCTGCTTTCCCCCCTCAGGTCCACTCCACTCCTCTCCTCTCCTCTCCTCTCCAGGAAGGTAAATGCCTAGGTTGTGATCCTCGTGCTCTATTTATCTGCTCCTCTCTCTGTGTTCCACCCTCAGGTCCACTCCTCTCCTCTCCAGGAAGATAAATGCCTAGGTTGTGATCCTCGGGCTCTATTTATCCGCTCTTCTCTCAGCGTTCCCCCCTCAGGTCCACTCCTCTCATCTCCTCTCCTTTCCTATCCTCTCCTCTCCTCTCCTCTCCTCTCCTCTCCAGGAAGGTAAATGCCTAGGTTGTGATCCTCGTGCTCTATTTATCTGCTCCTCTCTCTGCGTTCCCCCCTCAGGTCCACTCCTCTCCTCTCCAGGAAGGTAAATGTCTAGGCTGTGATCCTCGGGCTCTATTTTTCCGCTCGTCTCTCTGCGTTTCCCCCTCAGGTCCACTCATCTCCTCTCCAGGAAGGTAAATGTCTAGGTTGTGATCCTCGGGCTCTATTTATCTGCTCCTCTGTCTGCGTTCCCCCCTCAGGTCCACTCCTCTCCTCTCCAGGAAGGTAAATGTCTAGGTTGTGATCCTCGGGCTCTACTTATCTGCTCCTCTCTCTGCGTTCCCCCCTCAGGTCCACTCCTCTCCTCTCCTCTCCTCTCCTCTCCAGGAAGGTAAATGCCTAGGTTGTGATCCTCGTGCTCTATTTATCTGCTCCTCTCTCTGCGTTCCCCCCTCAGGTCCACTCCTCTCCTCTCCAGGAAGGTAAATGTCTAAGTTGTGATCCTCGCGCTCTACTTATCTGCTCCTCTCTCTGCGTTCCCCCCTCAGGTCCACTCCTCTCCTCTCCTCTCCTCTCCAGGAAGGTAAATGCCTAGGTTGTGATCCTCGTGCTCTATTTATCTGCTCCTCTCTCTGCGTTCCCCCCTCAGGTCCACTCCTCTCCTCTCCAGGAAGGTAAATGTCTAGGCTGTGATCCTCGGGCTCTATTTTTCCGCTCGTCTCTCTGCGTTTCCCCCTCAGGTCCACTCATCTCCTCTCCAGGAAGGTAAATGTCTAGGTTGTGATCCTCGGGCTCTATTTATCTGCTCCTCTGTCTGCGTTCCCCCCTCAGGTCCACTCCTCTCCTCTCCAGGAAGGTAAATGCCTATGTTGTGATCCTCGTGCTCTATTTAACTGCTCCTCTCTCTGCGTTCCCCCCTCAGGTCCACTCCTCTCTTCTCCAGGAAGGTAAATGTCTAGGCTGTGATCCTCGGGCTCTATTTATCTGCTCCACTCTCTGTGTTCCCCCCTCAGGTCCACTCCACTCATCTCCAGGAAGGGAAATGTCTTGGTTGTGATCCTCGGGCTCTATTTATCTGCTCCACTCTCTGCGTTCCCCCCTCAGGTCCACTCCACTCCACTCCTCTCCTCTCCTCTCCAGGAAGGTAAATGCCTAGGTTGTGATCCTCGTGCTCTATTTATCTGCTCCTCTTTCTGCGTTCCCCCCTCAGGTCCACTCCTCTCATCTCCTCTCCTTTCCTATCCTCTCCTCTCCTCTCCTCTCCAGGAAGGTAAATGCCTCGGTTGTGATCCTTGGGCTCTATTTATCTGCTCCTCTCTCTGCGTTCCCCCCTCAGGTCCACTCCTCTCCTCTCCAGGAAGGTAAATGTCCAGGCTGTGATCCTCGTGCTCTATTTTTCCACTCGTCTCTCTGCCTTTCCCCCTCAGCTCCAATCCTCTCCTCTCCAGGAAGGTAAAAGTCTAGGTTGTGATCCTCGGGCTCTATTTATCTGCTCCTCTCTCTGCGTTCCACCCTCAGGTCCACTCCTCTCCTCTCCTCTCCTCTCCAGGAAGATAAATGCCTCGGTTGTGATCCTCGTGCTCTATTTATCTGCTCCTCTCTCTGCGTTCCACCCTCAGGTCCACTCCTCTCCTCTCCTCTCCTCTCCAGGAAGATAAATGCCTCGGTTGTGATCCTCGGGCTCTATTTATCTGCTCCTCTCTCTGCGTTGCCCCCTCAGGTCCACTCCACTCCTCTCCAGGAAGATAAATGCCTCGGTTGTGATCCTCGGGCTCTATTTATCTGCTCCTCTCTCTGCGTTCCCCCCTCAGGTCCACTCCTCTCCTCTCCAGGAAGGTAAATGTCTCGGCTGTGATCCTCGGGCTCTATTTTTCCGCTCGTCTCTCTGCGTTTTCCCCTCAGGTCCACTCCTCTCCTCTCCAGGAAGGTAAATGTCTAGGTTGTGATCCTCGGGCTCTACTTATCTGCTCCTCTCACTGCGTTCCCCCCTCAGGTCCACTCCTCTCCTCTCCAGGAAGGTAAATGTCTAGGCTGTGATCCTCGGGCTCTATTTTTCCGCTCGTCTCTCTGCGTTCCCCCCTCAGGTCCACTCCACTCCTCTCCTCTCCTCTCCTCTCCTCTCCAGGAAGGTAAATGCCTAGGTTGTGATCCTCGGGCTCTATTTTTCCGCTCGTCTCTCTGCGTTTCCCCCTCAGGTCCACTCATCTCCTCTCCAGGAAGGTAAATGCCTATGTTGTGATCCTCGTGCTCTATTTAACTGCTCCTCTCTCTGCGTTCCCCCCTCAGGTCCACTCCTCTCTTCTCCAGGAAGGTAAATGTCTAGGCTGTGATCCTCGTGCTCTATTTATCTGCTCCTCTGTCTGCGTTCCCCCCTCAGGTCCACTCCTCTCCTCTCCAGGAAGGTAAATGCCTATGTTGTGATCCTCGTGCTCTATTTAACTGCTCCTCTCTCTGCGTTCCCCCCTCAGGTCCACTCCTCTCTTCTCCAGGAAGGTAAATGTCTAGGCTGTGATCCTCGTGCTCTATTTATCTGCTCCTCTCTCTGCGTTCCCCCCTCAGGTCCACTCTTCTCTTCTCCAGGAAGGTAAATGTCTAGGCTGTGATCCTCGGGCTCTATTTATCCGCTCTTCTCTCTGCGTTCCCCCCTCAGGTCCACTCCACTCATCTCCAGGAAGGGAAATGTCTAGGTTGTGATCCTCGGGCTCTATTTATCTGCTCCTCTCTCAGCGTTCCCCCCTCAGGTCCACTCCTCTCCTCTCCAGGAAGATAAATGTCTGGGCTGTGATCCTCGTGCTCTATTTATCTGCTCCTCTCTCTGCGTTCCCCCCTCAGGTCCACTCCTCTCCTCTCCAGGAATATATATGTCTATGCTGTGATCCTCGTGCTCGATTTATCTGCTACTCTCTCTGCATTCCCCCCTCAGGACCACTCCTCACCTCTCCAGGAAGGTAAATGCCTAGGCTGTGATCCTCGTGCTCTATTGAACTGCTCCTCTCTCTGCGTTCCCCCCTCAGGTCCACTCTTCTCTTCTCCAGGAAGGTAAATGTCTAGGTTGTGATCCTCGTGCTCTATTTATCTGCTCCTCTCTCTGCGTTCCCCCCTCAGGTCCACTCTTCTCTTCTCCAGGAAGGGAAATGTCTAGGTTGTGATCCTCGTGCTCTATTTATCTGCTCCTCTCTCTGCGTTCCCCCCTCAGGTCCACTCTTCTCTTCTCCAGGAAGGTAAATGTCTGGGCTGTGTTCCTCGGGCTCTATTTATCCGCTCCTCTCTCTGCGTTCCCCCCTCAGGTGCACTCCTCTCCTCTCCAGGAAGGGAAATGTCTAGGTTGTGATCCTCGTGCTCTCTTTATCTGCTCCTCTCTCTGCTTTCCCCCCTCAGGTCCACTCCACTCCTCTCCTCTCCTCTCCTCTCCAGGAAGGTAAATGCCTAGGTTGTGATCCTCGTGCTCTATTTATCTGCTCCTCTCTCTGTGTTCCACCCTCAGGTCCACTCCTCTCCTCTCCAGGAAGATAAATGCCTAGGTTGTGATCCTCGGGCTCTATTTATCCGCTCTTCTCTCAGCGTTCCCCCCTCAGGTCCACTCCTCTCATCTCCTCTCCTTTCCTATCCTCTCCTCTCCTCTCCTCTCCTCTCCTCTCCAGGAAGGTAAATGCCTCAGTTGTGATCCTTGGGCTCTATTTATCTGCTCCTCTCTCTGCGTTCCCCCCTCAGGTCCACTCCTCTCCTCTCCAGGAAGGTAAATGTCCAGGCTGTGATCCTCAGGCTCTATTTTTCCACTCGTCTCTCTGCCTTTCCCCCTCAGGTCCACTCCTCTCCTCTCCAGGAAGGTAAAAGTCTAGGTTGTTATCCTCGGGCTCTATTTATCTGCTCCTCTCTCTGCGTTCCCCCCTCAGGTCCACTCCTCTCCTCTCCAGGAAGGTAAATGCCCAGGTTGTGATCCTCGTGCTCTATTTATCCGCTCCTCTCTCTGCGTTCCCGCCTCAGGTCCACTCCTCTCCTCTCCAGGAATTTAAATGTCTAGGCTGTGATCCTCGTGCTCGATTTATCTGCTCCTCTCTCAGCGTTCCCCCCTGAGGTCCACTCCTCTCCTCTCCAGGAAGGTAAATGTCTAGGTTGTGATCCTCGTGCTCTATTTAACTGCTCCTCTCTCTGCGTTCCCCCCTCAGGTCCACTCCTCTCCTCTCCAGGAAGGTAAATGCCTATGTTGTGATCCTCGTGCTCTATTTAACTGCTCCTCTCTCTGCGTTCCCCCCTCAGGTGCACTCCTCTCCTCTCCAGGAAGGGAAATGTCTAGGCTGTGATCCTCGTGCTCTATTTATCCACTCCTCTCTCTGCGTTCCCCCCTCAGGTCCACTCCTCTCCTCTCCAGGAAGTTAAATGTCTAGGCTGTGATCCTCGTGCTCTATTTATCTGCTCCTCTCTCTGCGTTCCCCCCCTCAGGTCCACTCCACTCCTCTCCTCTCCTCTCCAGGAAGGTAAATGCCTAGGTTGTGATCCTCGTGCTCTATTTATCTGCTCCTCTCTCTGCGTTCCCCCCTCAGGTCCACTCCTCTCCTCTCCAGGAAGGTAAATGTCTAGGCTGTGATCCTCGGGCTCTATTTTTCCGCTCGTCTCTCTGCGTTTTCCCCTCAGGTCCACTCCTCTCCACTCCAGGAAGGTAAATGTCTAGGTTGTGATCCTCGGGCTCTACTTATCTGCTCCTCTCTCTGCGTTCCCCCCTCAGGTCCACTCCTCTCCTCTCCAGGAAGGTAAATGTCTAGGCTGTGATCCTCGGGCTCTATTTTTCCGCTCGTCTCTCTGCGTTTTCCCCTCAGGTCCACTCCTCTCCACTCCAGGAAGGTAAATGTCTAGGTTGTGATCCTCGGGCTCTACTTATCTGCTCCTCTCTCTGCGTTCCCCCCTCAGGTCCACTCATCTCCTCTCCAGGAAGGTAAATGTCTAGGTTGTGATCCTCGGGCTCTATTTATCTGCTCCTCTGTCTGCGTTCCCCCCTCAGGTCCACTCCTCTCCTCTCCAGGAAGGTAAATGCCTATGTTGTGATCCTCGTGCTCTATTTAACTGCTCCTCTCTCTGCGTTCCCCCCTCAGGTCCACTCCTCTCTTCTCCAGGAAGGTAAATGTCTAGGCTGTGATCCTCGGGCTCTATTTATCTGCTCCACTCTCTGCGTTCCCCCCTCAGGTCCACTCCACTCATCTCCAGGAAGGGAAATGTCTTGGTTGTGATCCTCGGGCTCTATTTATCTGCTCCACTCTCTGCGTTCCCCCCTCAGGTCCACTCCACTCCACTCCTCTCCTCTCCTCTCCAGGAAGATAAATGCCTAGGTTGTGATCCTCGTGCTCTATTTATCTGCTCCTCTCTCTGCGTTCCCCCCTCAGGTCCACTCCTCTCCTCTCCAGGAAGATAAATGCCTAGGTTGTGATCCTCGTGCTCTATTTATCTGCTCCTCTCTCTGCGTTCCCCCCTCAGGTCCACTCCTCTCCTCTCCAGGAAGGGAAATGCCTAGGTTGTGATCCTCGTGCTCTATTTATCTGCTCCTCTTTCTGCGTTCCACCCTCAGGTCCACTCCTCTCCTCTCCAGGAAGGTAAATGTCTAGGCTGTGATCCTCGGGCTCTATTTTTCCGCTCGTCTCTCTGCGTTTCCCCCTCAGGTCCACTCATCTCCTCTCCAGGAAGGTAAATGTCTAGGTTGTGATCCTCGGGCTCTATTTATCTGCTCCTCTGTCTGCGTTCCCCCCTCAGGTCCACTCCTCTCCTCTCCAGGAAGTTAAATGCCTATGTTGTGATCCTCGGGCTCTATTTATCTGCTCCACTCTCTGCGTTCCCCCCTCAGGTCCACTCTTCTCTTCTCCAGGAAGGTAAATGTCTAGGCTGTGATCCTCGGGCTCTATTTATCCGCTCTTCTCTCAGCGTTCCCCCCTCAGGTCCACTCCTCTCCTCTCCTGGAAGGTAAATGTCTAGGCTGTGATCCTCGGGCTCTATTTTTCCGCTCGTCTCTCTGCGTTTCCCCCTCAGGTCCACTCCTCTCCTCTCCAGGAAGGTAAATGTCCAGGTTGTGATCCTCGGGCTCTATTTATCTGCTCCTCTGTCTGCGTTCCCCCCTCAGGTCCACTCCTCTCCTCTCCAGGAAGGTAAATGCCTAGGTTGTGATCCTCGTGCTCTATTTAACTGCTCCTCTCTCTGCGTTCCCCCCTCAGGTGCACTCCTCTCCTCTCCAGGAAGGGAAATGTCTAGGTTGTGATCCTCGTGCTCTATTTATCTGCTCCTCTTTCTGCGTTCTACCCTCAGGTCCACTCCTCTCCTCTCCAGGAAGGTAAATGCCTAGGTTGTGATCCTCGTGCTCTATTTATCTGCTCCTCTCTCTGCGTTCCCCCCTCAGGTCCACTCCTCTCCTCTCCAGGAAAGTAAATGCCTAGGTTGTGATCCTCGTGCTCTATTTATCTGCTCCACTCTGTGCGTTCCCCCCTCAGGTCCACTCCTCTCCTCTCCAGGAAGGTAAATGTCTAGGTTGTGATCCTCGGGCTCTACTTATCTGCTCCACTCTCTGCGTTCCCCCCTCAGGTCCACTCCTCTCCTCTCCAGGAAGGTAAATGTCTAGGCTGTGATCCTCGGGCTCTATTTTTCCGCTCGTCTCTCTGCGTTTTCCCCTCAGGTCCACTCCTCTCCACTCCAGGAAGGTAAATGTCTAGGTTGTGATCCTCGGGCTCTACTTATCTGCTCCTCTCTCTGCGTTCCCCCCTCAGGTCCACTCATCTCCTCTCCAGGAAGGTAAATGTCTAGGCTGTGATCCTCGGGCTCTAGTTATCTGCTCCTCTTTCTGCGTTCCCCCCTCAGGTCCACTCCTCTCCTCTCCAGGAAGGTAAATGTCTAGGCTGTGATCCTCGGGCTCTATTTTTCCGCTCGTCTCTCTGCGTTTCCCCCTCAGGTCCACTCATCTCCTCTCCAGGAAGGTAAATGTCTAGGTTGTGATCCTCGGGCTCTATTTATCTGCTCCTCTGTCTGCGTTCCCCCCTCAGGTCCACTCCTCTCCTCTCCAGGAAGGTAAATGCCTATGTTGTGATCCTCGGGCTCTATTTATCTGCTCCACTCTCTGCGTTCCCCCCTCAGGTCCACTCTTCTCTTCTCCAGGAAGGTAAATGTCTAGGCTGTGATCCTCGGGCTCTATTTATCCGCTCTTCTCTCAGCGTTCCCCCCTCAGGTCCACTCCTCTCCTCTCCAGGAAGGTAAATGTCTAGGCTGTGATCCTCGGGCTCTATTTTTCCGCTCGTCTCTCTGCGTTTCCCCCTCAGGTCCACTCCTCTCCTCTCCAGGAAGGTAAATGTCCAGGTTGTGATCCTCGGGCTCTATTTATCTGCTCCTCTGTCTGCGTTCCCCCCTCAGGTCCACTCCTCTCCTCTCCAGGAAGGTAAATGCCTAGGTTGTGATCCTCGTGCTCTATTTAACTGCTCCTCTCTCTGCGTTCCCCCCTCAGGTGCACTCCTCTCCTCTCCAGGAAGGGAAATGTCTAGGTTGTGATCCTCGTGCTCTATTTATCTGCTCCTCTTTCTGCGTTCTACCCTCAGGTCCACTCCTCTCCTCTCCAGGAAGGTAAATGCCTAGGTTGTGATCCTCGTGCTCTATTTATCTGCTCCTCTCTCTGCGTTCCCCCCTCAGGTCCACTCCTCTCCTCTCCAGGAAAGTAAATGCCTAGGTTGTGATCCTCGTGCTCTATTTATCTGCTCCACTCTGTGCGTTCCCCCCTCAGGTCCACTCCTCTCCTCTCCAGGAAGGTAAATGTCTAGGTTGTGATCCTCGGGCTCTACTTATCTGCTCCTCTCTCTGCGTTCCCCCCTCAGGTCCACTCCTCTCCTCTCCAGGAAGGTAAATGTCTAGGCTGTGATCCTCGGGCTCTATTTTTCCGCTCGTCTCTCTGCGTTTTCCCCTCAGGTCCACTCCTCTCCACTCCAGGAAGGTAAATGTCTAGGTTGTGATCCTCGGGCTCTACTTATCTGCTCCTCTCTCTGCGTTCCCCCCTCAGGTCCACTCATCTCCTCTCCAGGAAGGTAAATGTCTAGGTTGTGATCCTCGGGCTCTATTTATCTGCTCCTCTGTCTGCGTTCCCCCCTCAGGTCCACTCCTCTCCTCTCCAGGAAGGTAAATGCCTATGTTGTGATCCTCGTGCTCTATTTAACTGCTCCTCTCTCTGCGTTCCCCCCTCAGGTCCACTCCTCTCTTCTCCAGGAAGGTAAATGTCTAGGCTGTGATCCTCGTGCTCTATTTATCTGCTCCAATCTGTGCGTTCCCCCCTCAGGTCCACTCCTCTCCTCTCCAGGAAGGGAAATGTCTAGGTTGTGATCCTCGTGCTCTATTTATCTGCTCCTCTTTCTGCGTTCTACCCTCAGGTCCACTCCTCTCCTCTCCAGGAAGGTAAATGCCTAGGTTGTGATCCTCGTGCTCTATTTATCTGCTCCTCTCTCTGCGTTCCCCCCTCAGGTCCACTCCTCTCCTCTCCAGGAAAGTAAATGCCTAGGTTGTGATCCTCGTGCTCTATTTATCTGCTCCACTCTGTGCGTTCCCCCCTCAGGTCCACTCCTCTCCTCTCCAGGAAGGGAAATGCCTAGGTTGTGATCCTCGTGCTCTATTTATCTGCTCCTCTCTCTGCGTTCCCCCCTCAGGTCCACTCCTCTCCTCTCCAGGAAAGTAAATGCCTAGGTTGTGATCCTCGTGCTCTATTTATCTGCTCCACTCTGTGCGTTCCCCCCTCAGGTCCACTCCTCTCCTCTCCAGGAAGGTAAATGTCTAGGCTGTGATCCTTGGGCTCTATTTTTCCGCTCGTCTCTCTGCGTTCCCCCCTCAGGTCCACGCCACTCCTCTCCTCTCCTCTCCTCTCCAGGAAGGTAAATGCCTAGGTTGTGATCCTCGTGCTCTATTTATCTGCTCCTCTCTCTGCGTTCCCCCCTCAGGTCCACTCCTCTCCTCTCCAGGAAGCTAAATGTCTAGGTTGTGATCCTCGGGCTCTACTTATCTGCTCCTCTCTCTGCGTTCCCCCCTCAGGTCCACTCCTCTCCTCTCCTCTCCTCTCCTCTCCTCTCCAGGAAGGTAAATGCCTAGGTTGTGATCCTCGTGCTCTATTTATCTGCTCCTCTCTCTGCGTTCCCCCCTCAGGTCCACTCCTCTCCTCTCCAGGAAGGTAAATGTCTAGGCTGTGATCCTCGGGCTCTATTTTTCCGCTCGTCTCTCTGCGTTTCCCCCTCAGGTCCACTCATCTCCTCTCCAGGAAGGTAAATGTCTAGGTTGTGATCCTCGGGCTCTATTTATCTGCTCCTCTGTCTGCGTTCCCCCCTCAGGTCCACTCCTCTCCTCTCCAGGAAGGGAAATGTCTAGGTTGTGATCCTCGTGCTCTATTTATCTGCTCCTCTCTCTGCGGTCCCCCCTCAGGTCCAATCCACTCCTCTCCTCTCCTCTCCACTCCAGGAAGATAAATGCCTGGGTTGTGATCCTCGGGCTCTATTTATCTGCTCCTTTCTCTGCGTTCCCCCCTCAGGTCAACTCATCTCTTCTCCTCTCCTTTCCTCTCCTCTCCTCTCCTCTCCAGGAAGGTAAATGCCTCGGTTGTGATACTTGGGCTCTATTTATCCGCTCCTCTCTCTGCGTTCCCACCTCAGGTCAACTCCACTCCTCTCCTCCCCTCTCCAGGAAGGTAAATGCCCAGGTTGTGATCCTCGTGCTCTATTTATCAGCTCCTCTCTCTGCGTTCTCCCCTCAGGACCACTCCACTCCTCTCCTCTCCTCTCCTCTCCAGGAAGGTAAATGTCCAGGCTGTGATCCTCGGGCTCTATTTATCTGCTCCTCTCTCTGCGTTCCCCCCTCAGGTCCACTCCACTCCTCTCCAGGAAGGTAAATGCCTAGGTTGTGATCCTCGGGCTCTATTTATCTGCTACTCTCTCTGCGTTCCCCCCTCAGGTCCACTCCACTCCTCTCCAGGAAGGTAAATGTCTAGGTTGTGATCCTCGTGCTCTATTTATCCGCTCCTCTCTCTGCTTTCCCCCCTCAGGTCCACTCCACTCCTCTCCTCTCCTCTCCTCTTCAGGAAGGTAAATGCCTAGGTTGTGATCCTCGTGCTCTATTTAACTGCTCCTCTCTCTGCGTTCCCCCCTCAGGTGCACTCCTCTCCTCTTCAGGAAGGTAAATGCCTAGGTTGTGATCCTCGTGCTCTATTTAACTGCTCCTCTCTCTGCGTTCCCCCCTCAGGTGCACTCCTCTCCTCTCCAGGAAGGTAAATGCCTAGGTTGTGATCCTCGGGCTCTATTTATCTGCTCCACTCTCTGCGTTCCACCCTCAGGTCCAGTCCTCTCCTCTCCAGGAAGGTAAATGCCTAGGTTGTGATCCTCGGGCTCTATTTATCTGCTCCTCCCTCTGCGTTCCACCCTCAGGTCCACTCCTCTCCTCTCCAGGAAGGTAAATGCCTAGGTTGTGATCCTCGGGCTCTATTTATCTGCTCCTCCCTCTGCGTTCCACCCTCAGGTCCACTCCTCTCATCTCCAGGAAGGTAAATGCCTAGGTTGTGATCCTCAGGCTCTATTTATCTGCTCCTCCCTCTGCGTTCCCCCCTCAGGTCCACTCCTCTCCTCTCCAGGAAGATAAATGTCTAGTCTGTGATCCTCGGGCTCTATTTATCGGCTCCTCTCTCTGCGTTCCCACCTCAGGTCAACTCCACTCCTCTCCTCTCCTCTCCAGGAAGGGAAATGCCGAGGTTGTGATCCTCGTGCTCTATTTATCTGCTCCTCTCTCTGCGTTCCCCCCTCAGGTCCACTCCTCTCCTCTCCAGGAAGGTAAATGTCTAGGCTGTGATCCTCGGGCTCTATTTTTCCGCTCGTCTCTCTGCGTTTCCCCCTCAGGTCCACTCCTCTCCTCTCCAGGAAGGTAAAAGTCTAGGTTGTGATCCTCGGGCTCTATTTATCTGCTCCTCTCTCTGCGTTCCCCCCTCAGGTCCACTCCTCTCCTCTCCAGGAAGGTAAATGCCTAGGTTGTGATCCTCGTGCTCTATTTATCCGCTCCTCTCTCTGCGTTTCCCCCTCAGGTCCACTCCTCTCCTCTCCAGGAAGGTAAAAGTCTAGGTTGTGATCCTCGGGCTCTATTTATCTGCTCCTCTCTCTGCGTTCCCCCCTCAGGTCCACTCCACTCCTCTCCTCTCCTCTCCAGGAAGGTAAATGCCTCGGTAGTGATCCTCGTGCTCTATTTATCTGCTCCTCTCTCTGCGTTCCCCCCTCAGGTCCACTCCTCTCCTCTCCTCTCCAGGAATATATATGTCTAGGCTGTGATCCTCGTGCTCGATTTATCTGCTACTCTCTCTGCGTTCCCCCCTCAGGACCACTCCTCACCTCTCCAGGAAGGTAAATGCCTAGGCTGTGATCCTCGTGCTCTATTGAACTGCTCCTCTCTCTGCGTTCCCCCCTCAGGTGCACTCCTCTCCTCTCCAGGAAGGGAAATGTCTAGGTTGTGATCCTCGTGCTCTATTTATCTGCTCCTCTCTCTGCGTTCCCCCCTCAGGTCCACTCTTCTCTTCTCCAGGAAGGTAAATGTCTAGGCTGTGATCCTCGGTCTCTATTTATCTGCTCCACTCACTGCGTTCCCCCCTCAGGTCCACTCCACTCCTCTCCAGGAAGGGAAATGTCCAGGTTGTGATCCTCGGGCGCTATTTATCTGCTCCACTCTCTGCGTTCCCCCCTCAGGTCCACTCCACTCCTCTCCTCTGCTCTCCTCTCCAGGAAGATAAATGCCTAGGTTGTGATCCTCGTGCTCTATTTATCTGCTCCTCTCTCTGCGTTCCACCCTCAGGTCCACTCCTCTCCTCTCCAGGAAGGTAAATGCCTCGGTTGTGATCCTCGTGCTCTATTTATCTGCTCCTCTCTCTGCGTTCCCCCCTCAGGTCCACTCCTCTCCTCTCCTCTCCAGGAATTTAAATGTCTAGGTTGTGATCCTCGTGCTCTATATCTCCGCTCCTCTCTCTGCGTTCCCCCCTCAGGTCTAATCCTCTCCTCTCCAGGAAGGTAAATGTCCAGGTTATGATCCTCGGGCTCTATTTATCTGCTCCACTCTCTGCGTTCCCCCCTCAGGTCCACTCCACTCATCTCCAGGAAGGGAAATGTCTAGGTTGTGATCCTCGTGCTCTATTTATCTGCTCCTCTCTCTGCGTTCCCCCCTCAGGTCCACTCCACTCCTCTCCTCTCCTCTCCTCTCCTCTCCTCTCCAGGAAGATAAATGCCGAGGTTGTGATCCTCGTGATCTATTTATCTGCTCCTCTCTCTGCGTTCCCCCCTCAGGTCCACTCCACTCCTCTCCTCTCCTCTCCTCTCCTCTCCTCTCCTCTCCAGGAAGATAAATGCCGAGGTTGTGATCCTCGGGCTCTATTTATCCGCTCTTCTCTCAGCGTTCCCCCCTCAGGTCCACTCCTCTCATCTCCTCTCATCTCCTCTCCTTTCCGCTCCTCTCCTCTCCTCTCCAGGAAGGTAAATGACTAGGTTGTGATCCTCGGGCTCTATTTATCTGCTCCTCTCTCTGCGTTCCCCCTCAGGTCCACTCCTCTCCTCTCCAGGAAGGTAAATGTCTAGGCTGTGATCCTCGGGCTCTATTTTTCCGCTCGTCTCTCTGCGTTCCCCCCTCAGGTCCACTCCACTCCACTCCTCTCCTCTCCTCTCCTCTCCTCTCCAGGAAGCTAAATGCCTAGGTTGTGATCCTCGTGCTCTATTTATCTGCTCGTCTCTCTGCGTTCCCCCCTCAGGTCCACTCCTCTCCTCTCCAGGAAGGTAAATGTCTAGGCTGTGATCCTCGGGCTCTATTTTTCCGCTCGTCTCTCTGCTTTTCCCCCTCAGGTCCACTCCTCTCCTCTCCAGGAACGTAAATGTCTCGGTTGTGATCCTCGTGCTCTATTTATCCGCTCCTCTGTCTACGTTCCCCCCTCAGTTCCACTCCTCTCCACTCCAGGAAGGTAAATGCCTAGGTTGTGATCCTCGTGCTCTATTTAACTGCTCCTCTCTCTGCGTTCCCCCCTCAGGTGCACTCCTCTCCTCTCCAGGAAGGGAAATGTCTAGGTTGTGATCCTCGTGCTCTATTTATCTGCTCCTCTCTCTGCGGTCCCCCCTCAGGTCCACTCCACTCCTCTCCAGGAAGGGAAATGTCTAGGTTGTGATCCTCGGGCTCTATTTATATGCTCCACTCTCTGCGTTCCCCCCTCAGGTCCACTCCTCTCCTCTCCAGGAAGGGAAATGTCTAGGTTGTGATCCTCGTGCTCTATTTATCTGCTCCTCTCTCTGCGGTCCCCCCTCAGGTCCACTCCACTCCTCTCCAGGAAGGGAAATGTCTAGGTTGTGATCCTCGGGCTCTATTTATCAGCTCCTCTCTCTGCGTTCCACCCTCAGGTCCACTCCTCCTCTCCAGGAAGGTAAATGCCTAGGTTGTGATCCTCGGGCTCTATTTATCTGCTCCTCTCTCTGCGTTCCACCCTCAGGTCCACTCCACTCCTCTCCAGGAAGATAAATGTCTAGGTTGTGATCCTCGTGCTCTATTTATCTGCTCCTCTCTCTGCTTTCCCCCCTCAGGTCCACTCCACTCCACTCCTCTCCTCTCCTCTCCTCTCCTCTCCAGGAAGGTAAATGCCTAGGTTGTGATCCTCGTGCTCTATTTAACTGCTCCTCTCTCTGAGTTCCCCCCTCAGGTGCACTCCTCTCCTCTCCAGGAAGGTAATTGCCTAGGTTGTGATCCTCGGGCTCTATTTTTCCGCTCGTCTCTCTGCGTTCCAACCTCAGGTCCACTCCACTCCTCTCCTCTCCTCTCCTCTCCAGGAAGGTAAATGCCTAGGTTGTGATCCTCGTGCTCTATTTATCTGCTCCTCTCTCTGCGTTCCCCCCTCAGGTCCACTCCTCTCCTCTCCAGGAAGGTAAATGTCTAGGCTGTGATCCTCGGGCTCTATTTTTCCGCTCGTCTCTCTGCGTTTCCCCCTCAGGTCCACTCCTCTCCTCTCCAGGAAGGTAAATGTCCAGGTTGTGATCCTCGGGCTCTATTTATCTGCTCCTCTGTCTGCGTTCCCCCCTCAGGTCCACTCCTCTCCTCTCCAGGAAGGTAAATGCCTAGGTTGTGATCCTCGTGCTCTATTTAACTGCTCCTCTCTCTGCGTTCCCCCCTCAGGTGCACTCCTCTCCTCTCCAGGAAGGGAAATGTCTAGGTTGTGATCCTCGTGCTCTATTTATCTGCTCCTCTCTCTGCGGTCCCCCCTCAGGTCCACTCCTCTCCTCTCCAGGAAGGTAAAAGTCTAGGTTGTGATCCTCGGTCTCTATTTATCTGCTCCTCTCTCTGCGTTTCCCCCTCAAGTCCACTCCTCTCCTCTCCAGGAAGATAAATGCCTAGGTTGTGATCCTCGTGCTCCATTTATCTGCTCCTCTCTCTGCGTACCCCCCTCAGGTCCACTCCACTCCTCTCCTCTCCTCTCCAGGAAGGTAAATGCCTAGGTTGTCATCCTCGTGCTCCATTTATCTGCTCCTCTCTCTGCGTACCCCCCTCAGGTCCACTCCACTCCTCTCCTCTCCTCTCCAGGAAGGTAAATGCCTCGGTTGTGATCCTCGTGCTCTATTTATCTGCTCCTCTCTCTGCGTTCCCCCCTCAGGTCCACTGCACTCCACTCCTCTCCTCTCCAGGAAGGTAAATGTCTTGGCTGTGATCCTCGGGCTCTATTTATCTGCTCCTCTCTCTGCGTTCCCCCCTCAGGTCCACTCCTCACCTCTCCAGGAAGGTAAATGCCGAGGCTGTGATCCTCGTGCTCTATTGAAATGCTCCTCTCTCTGCGTTCCCCCCTCAAGTGCACTCCACTCCTCTCCAGGAAGGGAAATGTCGAGGTTGTGATCCTCGGGCTCTATTTATCTGCTCCACTCTCTGCGTTCCCCCCTCAGGTCCACTCCACTCCTCTCCTCTGCTCTCCTCTCCAGGAAGATAAATGCATAGGTTGTGATCCTCGTGCTCTATTTATCTGCTCCTCTCTCTGCGTTCCCCCCTCAGGTCCACTCCTCTCCTCTCCAGGAAGATAAATGTCTAGGTTGTGATCCTCGTGCTCTATTTATCTGCTCCTCTCTCTGCTTTCCCCCCTCAGGTCCACTCCACTCCTCTCCTCTCCTCTCCTCTCCAGGAAGGTAAATGCCTAGGTTGTGATCCTCGGGCTCTATTTATCCGCTCTTCTCTCAGCGTTCCCCCCTCAGGTCCACTCCTCTCATCTCCTCTCCTTTCCTCTCCTCTCCTCTCCTCTCCAGGAAGGTAAATGCCTCGGTTGTGATCCTCGGGCTCTATTTATCTGCTCCTCTCTCTGCGTTCCCCCCTCAGGTCCACTCCTCTCCTCTGCAGGAAGGTAAATGTCTAGGCTGTGATCCTCGGGCTCTATTTATCTGCTCCTCTCTCTGCTTTCCCCCCTCAGGTCCTCTCCTCTCCTCTGCAGGAAGGTAAATGTCTAGGCTGTGATCCTCGGGCTCTATTTATCTGCTCCTCTCTCTGCGTTCCCCCCTCAGGTCCACTCCTCTCCTCTGCAGGAAGGTAAATGTCTAGGCTGTGATCCTCGGGCTCTATTTATCTGCTCCTCTCTCTGCGTTCCCCCCTCAGGTCCACTCCTCTCCTCTCCTCTCCAGGAAGGTAAATGACTAGGCTGTGATCCTCGGGCTCTATTTTTCCGCTCGTCTCTCTGCGTTCCCCCCTCAGGTCCACTCCACTCCTCTCCTCTCCTCTCCTCTCCAGGAAGCTAAATGCCTAGGTTGTGATCCTCGTGCTCTATTTATCTGCTCGTCTCTCTGCGTTCCCCTCTCAGGTCCACTCCTCTCCTCTCCAGGAAGGTAAATGTCTAGGTTGTGATCCTCGGGCTCTGTTTATGTGCTCCTCTGTCTACGTTCCCCCCTCAGGTCCACTCCTCTCCTCTCCAGGAAGGTAAATGTCTCGGCTGTGATACTCGGGCTCTATTTACGTTCTCCTCTCCTGCGGTCCCCCCTCAGGTCCACTCCTCTCTTCTCCAGGAAGGTAAATGTCTCGGCTGTGATACTCGGGCTCTATTTATCTGCTCCACTCTCTGCGTTCCCCCCTCAGGTCCACTCCACTCATCTCCAGGAAGGGAAATGTCTTGGTTGTGATCCTCGGGCTCTATTTATCTGCTCCACTCTCTGCGTTCCCCCCTCAGGTCCACTCCACTCATCTCCAGGAAGGTAAATGCCTAGATTGTGATCCTCGGGCTCTATTTATCTGCTCCTCTCTCTGCGTTCTCCCTCAGGTCCACTCCTCTACTCTCCAGGAAGGTAAATGCCTAGGTTGTGATCCTCGGGCTCTATTTATCCGCTCTTCTCTCAGCGTTCCCCCCTCAGGTCCACTCATCTCTTCTCCTCTCCTTTCCTCTCCTCTCCTCTCCTCTCCAGGAAGGTAAATGCCTCGGTTGTGATACTTGGGCTCTATTTAACAGCTCCTCTCTCTGCGTTCCCCCCCCTCAGGTCCACTCCTCTCCTCTCCAGGAAGGTAAATGCCTCGGTTGTGATACTTGGGCTCTATTTATCTGCTCTTCTCTCTGCGTTCCCCCCTCAGGTCCACTCCTCTCCTCTCCAGGAAGGTAAATGTTTAGGCTGTGATCCTCGGGCTCTATTTATCTGCTCCTCTCTCTGCGTTCCCCCCTCAGGTCCACTCATCTCTTCTCCTCTCCTTTCCTCTCCTCTCCTCTCCTCTCCAGGAAGGTAAATGCCTCGGTTGTGATACTTGGGCTCTATTTATCTGCTCCTCTCTCTGCGTTCTCCCCTCAGGTCCACTCCACTCCTCTCCTCTCCTCTCCTCTCCAGGAAGGTAAATGTCTAGGCTGTGATCCTCGGGCTCTATTTTTCCGCTCGTCTCTCTGCGTTCCCCCCTCAGGTCCACTCCTCTCCTCTCCAGGAAGGTAAATGTCTAGGCTGTGATCCTCGGGCTCTATTTTTCCGCTCGTCTCTCTGCGTTCCCCCCTCAAGTCCACTCCTCTCCTCTCCAGGAAGGTAAAAGTCTAGGTTGTGATCCTCGGGCTCTATTTTTCCGCTCGTCTCTCTGCGTTCCCCCCTCAGGTCCACTCCTCTCCTCTCCAGGAAGGTAAATGTCTAGGCTGTGATGCTCGGGCTCTATTTTTCCGCTCGTCTCTCTGCGTTTCCCCCTCAAGTCCACTCCTCTCCTCTCCAGGAAGGTAAATGCCTAGGTTGTGATCCTCGTGCTCCATTTATCTGCTCCTCTCTCTGCGTTCCCCCCTCAGGTCCACTCCACTCCTCTCCTCTCCTCTCCAGGAAGGTAAATGCCTCGGTTGTGATCCTCGTGCTCTATTTATCTGCTCCTCTCTCTGCGTTCCCCCCCCAGGTGCACTCCACTCCTCTCCAGGAAGGGAAATGTCTAGGTTGTGATCCTCGGGCTCTATTTATCTGCTCTACTCTCTGCGTTCCCCCCTCAGGTCCACTCCACTCCTCTCCAGGAAGGGAAATGTCGAGGTTGTGATCCTCGGGCTCTATTTATCTGCTCCACTCTCTGCGTTCCCCCCTCAGGTCCACTCCACTCCTCTCCAGGAAGGGAAATGTCCAGGTTGTGATCCTCGGGCTCTATTTATCTGCTCCACACTCTGCGTTCCCCCCTCAGGTCCACTCCACTCCTCTCCTCTGCTCTCCTCTCCAGGAAGATAAATGCCTAGGTTGTGATCCTTGTGCTCTATTTATCTGCTCTACTCTCTGCGTTCCCCCCTCAGGTCCACTCCACTCCTCTCCAGGAAGATAAATGTCTAGGTTGTGATCCTCGTGCTCTATTTATCTGCTCCTCTCTCTGCTTTCGCCCCTCAGGTCCACTCCACTCCTCTCCTCTCCAGGAAGGTAAATGCCTAGGTTGTGATCCTCGTGCTCTATTTTTCCACTCGTCTCACTGCGTTGCCCACTCAGGTCCACTCCTCTCCTCTCCAGGAAGGTAAATGTCTCGGTTGTGATCCTCGGGCTCTATTTAACTGCTCCTCTCTCTGCGTTCCCCCCTCAGGTGCACTCCTCTCCTCTCCAGGATGGTAAATGCCTAGGTTGTGATCCTCGTGCTCTATTTAACTGCTCCTCTCTCTGCGTTCCCCCCTCAGGTGCACTCCTCTCCTCTCCAGGAAGGTAATTGCCTAGGTTGTGATCCTCGTGCTCTATTTATCTGCTCCTCTCTCTGCGTTCCCCCCTCAGGTCCACTCCTCTCTTCTCCAGGAAGGTAAATATCCAGGTTGTGATCCTCGGGCTCTATTTAACTGCTCCACTCTCTGCGTTCCCCCCTCAGGTCCACTCCACTCCTCTCCAGGAAGATAAATGTCTAGGTTGTGATCCTTGTGCTCTATTTATCAGCTCCTCTCTCTGCGTTCCACCCTCAGGTCCACTCCTCCTCTCCAGGAAGGTAAATGCCTAGGTTGTGATCCTCGTGCTCTATTTATCTGCTCCTCTCTCTGCGTTCCCCCCTCAGGTCCACTCCAATCCTCCCCTCTCCTCTCCAGGAAGGTAAATGCCTAGGTTGTGATCCTCGTGCTCTATTTATCTGCTCCTCTCTCTGCGTTCCCCCCTCAGGCCCACTCCACTCCTCTCCAGGAAGATAAATGTCTAGGTTGTGATCCTCGTGCTCTATTTATCTGCTCCTCTCTCTGCTTTCCCCCCTCAGGTCCACTCCACTCCACTCCTCTCCTCTCCTCTCCTCTCCAGGAAGGTAAATGCCTAGGTTGTGATCCTCGTGCTCTATTTATCTGCTCCTCTCTCTGCTTTCCCCCCTCAGGTCCACTCCACTCCTCTCCTCTCCTCTCCTCTCCAGGAAGGAAAATGCCTAGGTTGTGATCCTCGTGCTCTATTTCTCCACTCGTCTCTCTGCGTTGCCCCCTCAGGTCCACTCCTCTCCTCTCCAGGAAGGTAAATGTCTCGGTTGTGATCGTCGGGCTCTATTTATCTGCTCCTCTCTCTGCGTTCCCCCCTCAGGTCCACTCCTCTCCTCTCCAGGAAGGTAATTGCCTAGGTTGTGATCCTCGTGCTCTATTTATCTGCTCCTCTCTCTGCGTTCCCCCCTCAGGTCCACTCCTCTCTTCTCCAGGAAGGTAAATATCCAGGCTGTGATCCTCGGGCTCTATTGATCTGCTCCACTCTATGCGTTCCCCCCTCAGGTCCACTCCACTCATCTCCAGGAAGGGAAATGTCTAGGTTGTGATCCTCGGGCTCTATTTATATGCTCCACTCTCTGCGTTCCCCCCTCAGGTCCACTCCACTCCTCTCCAGGAAGGGAAATGTCTAGGTTGTGATCCTCGGGCTCTATTTATCTGCTCCACTCTCTGCGTTCCCCCCTCAGGTCCACTCCACTCCTCTCCTCTGCTCTCCTCTCCAGGAAGATAAATGCCTAGGTTGTGATCCTTGTGCTCTATTTATCAGCTCCTCTCTCTGCGTTCCACCCTCAGGTCCACTCCTCCTCTCCAGGAAGGTAAATGCCTAGGTTGTGATCCTCGTGCTCTATTTATCTGCTCCTCTCTCTGCGTTCCCCCCTCAGGTCCACTCCACTCCTCTCCAGGAAGATAAATGTCTAGGCTGTGATCCTCGTGCTCTATTTATCTGCTCCTCTCTCTGCGTTCCACCCTCAGGTCCACTCCTCCTCTCCAGGAAGGTAAATGCCTAGGTTGTGATCCTCGTGCTCTATTTATCTGCTCCTCTCTCTGCGTTCCCCCCTCAGGTCCACTCCACTCCTCTCCAGGAAGATAAATGTCTAGGTTGTGATCCTCGTGCTCTATTTATCTGCTCCTCTCTCTGCGTTCCCCCCTCAGGTCCACTCCACTCCTCTCCAGGAAGATAAATGTCTAGGTTGTGATCCTCGTGCTCTATTTATCAGCTCCTCTCTCTGCGTTCCACCCTCAGGTCCACTCCTCCTCTCCAGGAAGGTAAATGCCTAGGTTGTGATCCTCGTGCTCTATTTATCTGCTCCTCTCTCTGCGTTCCCCCCTCAGGTCCACTCCACTCCTCTCCAGGAAGATAAATGTCTAGGTTGTGATCCTCGTGCTCTATTTATCTGCTCCTCTCTCTGCGTTCCCCCCTCAGGTCCACTCCACTCCTCTCCAGGAAGATAAATGTCTAGGTTGTGATCCTCGTGCTCTATTTATCTGCTCCTCTCTCTGCTTTCCCCCCTCAGTTCCACTCCACTCCACTCCTCTCCTTTCCTCTCCTCTCCTCTCCAGGAAGATAAATGCCTAGGTTGTGATCCTCGTGCTCTATTTTTCCGCTCGTCTCTCTGCGTTTCCCCCTCAGGTCCACTCCTCTCCTCTCCAGGAAGGTAAATGTCTAGGTTGTGATCCTCGGGCTCTAGTTATCTGCTCCTCTCTCTGCGTTCCCCCCTCAGGTCCACTCCTCTCCTCTCCAGGAAGGTAAATGTCTAGGTTGTGATCCTCGTGCTCTATTTAACTGCTCCTCTCTCTGCGTTCCCCCCTCAGGTGCACTCCTCTCCTCTCCAGGAAGGTAATTGCCTAGGTTGTGATCCTCGTGCTCTATTTATCTGCTCCTCTCTCTGCGTTCCCCCCTCAGGTCCACTCCTCTCTTCTCCAGGAAGGTAACTGTCCAGGCTGTGATCCTCGGGCTCTATTTATCTGCTCCACTCTCTGCGTTCCACCCTCAGGTCCACTCCTCTCCTCTCCAGGAAGGTAAAAGTCTAGGTTGTGATCCTCGTGCTCTATTTATCTGCTCCTCTCTCTGCGTTCCCCCCTCAGGTCCACTCCACTCCTCTCCTCTCCTCTCCAGGAAGGTAAATGCCTCGGTTGTGATCCTCGTGCTCTATTTATCTGCTCCTCTCTCTGCGTTCCACCCTCAGGTCCACTCCTCTCCTCTCCTCTCCAGGAATATATATGTCTAGGCTGTGATCCTCGTGCTCAATTTATCTGCTACTCTCTCTGCGTTGCCCCCTCAGGTCCACTCCTCTCCTCTCCAGGAAGGGAAATGTCTTGGTTGTGATCCTCGTGCTCTATTTATCTGCTCCTCTCTCTGCGTTCCCCCCTCAGGTCCACTCCTCTCTTCTCCAGGATGGTAAATGTCAAGGCTGTGATCCTCGGGCTCTATTTATCTGCTCCACTCTCTGCGTTCCCCCCTCAGGTCCACTCCACTCCTCTCCTCTGCTCTCCTCTCCAGGAAGATAAATGCCTAGGTTGTGATCCTGGTGCTCTATTTATCTGCTCCTCTCTCTGCGTTCCACCCTCAGGTCCACTCCTCTCCTCTCCAGGAAGGTAAATGCCTAGGTTGTGATCCTCGGTCTCTATTTATCTGCACCTCTCTCTGCGTTCCACCCTCAGGTCCACTCCTCTCCTCTCCATGAAGGTATATGCCTAGGTTGTGATCCTCGGGCAGTATCTATCCGCTCTTCTCTCAACGTTTCCCCCTCTGGTCCACTCCTCTCCTCTCCTCTCCTTTCCTCTCCTCTCCTCTCCAGGAAGATAAATGCCTAGGTTGTGATCCTCGTGTTCTATTTATCTGCTCCTCTCTCTGCGTTCCACCCTCAGGTCCACTCCTCTCCTCTCCAGGAAGGTAAATGCCTAGGTTGTGATCCTCGGGCTCTATTTATCTGCTCCTCTCTCTGCGTTGCCCCCTCAGGTCCACTCCTCTCCTCTCCAGGAAGGTAAATGCCTAGGTTGTGATCCTCGTGTTCTATTTATCTGCTCTTCTCTCAGCGTTCCCCCCTCAGGTCCACTCCTCTCCTCTCCTCTCCTTTCCTCTCCTCTCCTCTCCTCTCCTCTCCAGGAAGGTAAATGCCTAGGTTGTGATCCTTGGGCTCTATTTATCTGCTCCAATCTCTGCGTTCCCCCCTCAGGTCCACTCCACTCCTCTCCAGGAAGGGAAATGTCTAGGTTGTGATCCTCGGGCTCTATTTATCTGCTCCACTCTCTGCGTTCCCCCCTCAGGTCCACTCCTCTCCTCTCCTCTCCAGGAAGATAAATGTCTAGGCTGTGATCCTCGGGCTCTATTTATCTGCTCCTCTCTCTGCGTTCCCCCATCAGGTCCAATCCACTCCTCTCCTCTCCTCTCCTGGAAGATAAATGCCTAGGTTGTGATCCTTGGGCTCTATTTATCTGCTCCAATCTCTGCGTTCCCCCCTCAGGTCCACTCCTCTCATCTCCTCTCCTTTCCTCTCCTCTCCTCTCCTCTCCTCTCCAGGAAGGTAAATGCCTAGGTTGTGATCCTCGGGCTCTATTTATCTGCTCCTCTCTCTGCGTTCCCCCCTCAGGGTCACTCCTCTCCTCTCCAGGATGTTAAATGCCTAGGTTGTGATCCTCGTGCTCTATTTATCTGCTCCTCTCTCTGCGTTCCCCCCTCAGGTCCACTCCTCTCCTCTCCAGGAAGGTAAATGCCTAGGTTGTGATCCTCGTGCTCTATTTATCTGCTCCTCTCTCTGCGTTCCACCATCAGGTCCACTCCTCTCCTCTCCAGGAAGGTAAATGTCTAGGCTGTGATCCCCGGGCTCTATTTATCCACTCCTCTCTCTGCGTTCCCCCCTCAGGTCCACTCCTCTCCTCTCCAGGAAGGTAAATGCCTAGGTTGTGATCCTCGGGCTCTATTTATCAGCTCCTCTCTCTGCGTTCCCCCCCCTCAGGTCCACTCCTCTCCTCTCCAGGAAGGTAAATGCCTAGGTTGTGATCCTCGGGCTCTATTTATCTGCTCCTCTCTCTGCGTTCCCCCCTCAGGTCCACTCCTCTCTTCTCCAGGAAGGTAAATGTCCAGGTTGTGATCCTCGGGCTCTATTTATCTGCTCCACTCTCTGCGTTCCCCCCTCAGGTCCACTCCACTCCTCTCCTCTGCTCTCCTCTCCAGGAAGATAAATGCCTAGGTTGTGATCCTCGTGCTCTATTTATCTGCTCTTCTCTCTGCGTTCCACCCTCAGGTCCACTCCTCCTCTCCAGGAAGGTAAATGCCTAGGTTGTGATCCTCGGGCACTATTTATCTGCTCCTCTCTCTGCGTTCCACCCTCAGGTCCACTCCTCTCCTCTCCATGAAGGTATATGCCTAGGTTGTGATCCTCGGGCACTATTTATCTGCTCCTCTCTCAACGTTCCCCCCTCAGGTCCACTCCTCTCATCTCCTCTCCTTTCCTCGCCTCTCCTCTCCTCTCCAGGAAGGTAAATGCCTCGGTTGTGATCCTCGTGCTCTATTTATCTGCTCCACTCTCTGCGTCCCCCCTCAGGTCCACTCCTCTCCTCTCCAGGAAGGTAAATGTCTAGGTTGCGATCCTCGGGCTCTATTTATCTGCTCCTCTCTCTGAGTTCCCCCCTCAGGACCACTCTTCTCTTCTCCAGGAAGGTAAATGTCTAGGCTGTGATCCTCGGGCTCTATTTATCTGCTCCACTCTCTGCGTTCCCCCCTCAGGTCAACTCCACTCCGCTTCTCTGCTCTCCTCTCCAGGAAGATAAATGCCTAGGTTGTGATCCTCGTGCTCCATTTATGTGCTCCTCTCTCTGTGTTCCCCCCTCAGGTCCACTCCACTCCTCTCCTCTCCTCTCCAGGAAGGTAAATGCCTAGGTTGTTATCCTCGTGCTCCATTTATGTGCTCCTCTCTCTGTGTTCCCCCCTCAGGTCCACTCCACTCCTCTCCTCTCCAGGAAGGTAAATGTCTAGGCTGTGATCCTCGGGCTCTATTTATCTGCTCCTCTCTCTGCGTTCCCCCCTCAGGTCCACTCCTCTCCTCTCCAGGAAGGTAAATGTCCAGGCTGTGATCCTCGGGCTCTATTTATCTGCCCCTCTCTCTGCGTTCCTCCCTCAGGGTCACTCCACTCCTCTCCAGGAAGGTAAATGCCTAGGTTGTGATCCTCTGGCTCTATTTATCTGCTCCTCTCTCTGCGTTCCCCCCCTCAGGTCCACTCCACTCCTCTCCTCTCCTCTCCAGGAAGGTAAATGTCAAGGCTGTGATCCTCGGGCTCTATTTATCTGCTCCTCTCTCTGCTTTCCCCTCTCAGGTCCACTTCGCTCCTCTCCTCTCCTCTCCAGGAATGTAAATGCCTCGGTTTTGATCCTCGTGCTCTATTTATTCTCTCCTCTCTCTGCGTTCCCCCCTCAGGTCCACTCCACTCCTCTCCTCTCCTCTCCAGGAAGGTAAATGTCTAGGCTGTGATCCTCGGGCTCTATTTATCTGCTCCTCTCTCAGCGTTCCCCCCTCAGGTCCACGCCACTCCGTCCCGCTACCGGAAGGTAAACCTTCCAGACTCAACATTAAGTTCAATAATTTCGGAGCATGATTGGGCTCTTATCTATTGTCTTATTTTATTTTGTTTTATCATTTTTTTACCATGCGTTGCTCATTATTCTGTCATTAACACTCTCTCTGTATTAATGCTTTGTCTTTTATCACACCATTAGCACACTCTTTGTCCTTGCCCCATGACCTTGTCAATTAATCTCTCTGGCCCTCTGCCTATCACACACCTTCCCCTTTTTCATCCCCTACCCCTCTTCACTTGCTTAAAACCTAATTCTTTTCTAACCTTTGCCAGTTCTGATGAAAGGTCACAGACCTGAAATGTTATCTCTGGTTCTCTCTCCACTGATGCTACCAGACCTGCTGAGTATTTCCAGTACTTTCTATCTCTACTTTTATATTCCATTCCCCTTTCATGAAGGACAACATTGCATTTGCCTTCTTTATCACTTGCTGGAACTGCATACTAACATTTTGTGTTTCGTGTACTAGGACACCAGATCCCTCTGCATCTCAGAATTCTGCAATCTCTCTCCATTTAAATAATATGTTGCTTTTCTATTTTTCTGGCCAAAGTGGACAAGTTCACACTTCCCCACATTGTACTCCATCTGCCAAATCTTTGCCCATTCACTTACCCTATCCATATCCCTTTGCAGAGTCATGTCCTTTTTCACAATGTACTCTCCTACCTTTGTGTCATCAGCAAATTGAGCAACTATACATTCAGTTCCTTCATCCAAGTCATTGATATGGATTGTAAATAGTTGAGGCCCCAGTACTGACCCCTGTGACACACTACGAGTTACAGCTCACCATCCTGAAAAGGGCCCATTTATGTCTACTCTCTGTTTCTTGTTAGCTATCCCTTCCACTACTCACTCTGCAAGTGTTCTGACCCAACGGTAGTGCTTGGCGCTAAATCTTCTTTGCTGCTGTTTCTTGCTGTTTTTCCAAATTGCTGTTGCTCGTACAGCTTCTCTTTGTCCTCCACTGCTGCCACCACATTATGTCTTTTTCTTTGTTTCTTAACAGAAGCGCGACAAACAGGTTGCAAAATAACAAATGGGTTTCTTTATTCAGGAGAACTCTACACATGTGCTGTCAACTGACTGACACCAACACTACAATGACTGAATGACCTGATAGACATCACTTCCTGTCTAACCTATTTCCATGTTCAACAGTATGCTCACTTTCATTCAGTATCACGCCATATAACATCCTCCAATCGGGTTTCTGTCCCTGCCACAGTACTGAAACAGCTCTTATCAAAGTCACAAAAGACATCCTGTGCAACTCAGTCATTGTCATAGAGTCGTACAGCATAGAAACAGGCCCTTCGGCCCACCGCGTCCATGCCGGCCATAATGCCTGTCCATACTAATCCCACCTGCCTGCATTAATTCCATATCCCTCTATGCCTTGCTCATTCAAGGACCTGTCCAGATGCCTCTTAAATGTTCGCTACTGTTCCTGCCTCCACCACCTCCTCAGGCAGCTCATTCCAGATACCCACTATTCTTTGTGTGAAAAATTTACCCCTTTGATCCCCTTTAAACCTCCTCCCTCTCACCTTAAATCTGTGCCCTCTAGTTTTAGTCATCCCTACCATGGGAAACAGACTCTGGCTATCTACCCTATCTATACCTCTCATAATTTTATATACCTCTATCATGTCCTCTCTCAGCCTCCTTCGCTCCAGGGAAAACAGACCCAGCCTATCCAATCTCTCTTTATAACTCAAGCCCTCTGAACCAGGCAACATCCTTGTGAATCTTTTCTGTGACAAAGGTAAACTTTCCCTGCTCGTTCTTGTCTACAGCCTTTGACACAGTCGACCACACCATCCTCCTCTAATGCCTCTCCACTATCGTCCAGCCGGGTCAGACTGCTCCCACCTGGTTCCATTCATATCTGATCATAGCCAGAAAATGACCTGCAATGGCTTCTGTTCCTGCTCCTGTGCACATAGACACACAGACAGACATTCTCACACACAGACAGACATTCTCACACACAGACAGGCACACACACAGACAGACATTCTCACACACAGACAGACATTCTCACACACAGACAGACACACAGACAGACAGACATTCTTACACACAGACATTCTCACACACAGACAGACATTCTTACACACAGACATTCTCACACACAGACAGACATTCTCACACACAGACAGACACACAGACAGACAGACATTCTTACACACAGACAGACATTCTCACACAGACAGACACATAGACAGACAGACATTCTCACACACAGACAGACATTCTCACACAGACAGACACATAGACAGACAGACATTCTCACACACAGACAGACATTCTCACACAGACAGACACACAGACAGACAGACATTCTCACAGACAGGCAGACATTCTCACACACTGACAGACACATAGACAGACAGACATTCTCACACACAGACAGACATTCTCACACAGACAGACACACAGACAGACAGACATTCTCACAGACAGGCAGACATTCTCACACACAGACAGACATTCTCACACACAGACAGACACACAGACAGACATTCTCACACACAGACATTCTCACACACAGACAGACATTCTCACACAGACAGACACATAGACAGACAGACATTCTCACACACAGACAGACATTCTCACACACAGACAGACACACAGACAGACAGACATTCTCACAGACAGGCAGACATTCTCACACACAGACAGACATTCTCACACACAGACAGACAGACATTCTTACACACAGACAGACACGCAGACAGACAGACATTCTCACACACACAGACATTCTCACACACAGACAGACACACACAGACAAACATTCTCACACACAGACAGACATTCTCACACACAGACAGACACACAGACAGACAGACATTCTTACACACAGACAGACACACAGACAAACAGACTTTCTTACACACAGACAGACATTCTCACACAGACAGACACACAGACAGGCAGACATTCTCACACACAGACAGACATTCTCACACACAGACAGACACACAGACAGACATTCTTACACACAGACAGACACACAGACAGGCAGACATTCTCACACACAGACAGACATTCTCACACACAGACAGACACACAGACAGACATTCTTACACACAGACAGACACACAGACAGACAGACATTCTTACACACAGACAGACAGACATTCTCACACACAGACAGACATTCTCACACACAGACAGACATTCTCACACAGACAGACACACAGACAGACAGACATTCTCACACAGGCAGACATTCTCACACACAGACAGACATGCTCACACAGACAGACACACAGACAGACATTCTCACACACAGACACACACATAGACAGACATTCTCACACACAGACAGAAATTCTCACACGCAGACAGACACACACAGACAGACATTCTCACATACAGACAGACACACAGACAGACATTCTCACACACAGACAGACAGAAACACAGACAGACATTCTCACACACAGACAGACATTCTCACGCACAGGCAGACACACACAGACAGACAGTCTCACACACAGACAGACATTCTCACACACAGACAGACACACAGACAGACAGACATTCTTACACACAGACATTCTCACACACAGACAGACATTCTCACACAGACAGACACATAGACAGACAGACATTCTCACACACAGACAGACATTCTCACACAGACAGACATTCTCACACACAGACATTCTCACACAGACAGACACACAGACAGACATTCTCACACCCAGGCAGACACACACAGACAGACATTCTCACACACAGATAGACATTCTCACACACAGACAGACACACAGACAGACAGACATTCTCACACACAGACAGACACACACACAGACACACACACACAGACAGACACACACAGACAGACACACACAGACAGACATTCTCACACACAGACAGACATTCTCACACACAGACAGACATTCTCACACACACAGACATTCTCACACACACAGACAGACACACACACAGACAGACATTCTCACACACAGACAGACATTCTCACACACACAGACAGACATTCCCACACACAGACAGACATTCTCACACAGACTGACATTCTCACACACAGACAGACACACACACACAGACATTCCCACACACAGACAGACATTCTCACACACAGACAGACACACACATAGACAGACATTCTCACACACATAGACAGACATTCTCACACACAGACAGACATTCTCACACATAGACAGACATTCTCACACAGACAGACATTCCCACACACAGACAGACATTCTCACACAGACAGACATTCTCACACAGACAGACATTCTCACACACAGACAGACAGACACACACACAGACATTCCCACACACAGACAGACATTCTCACACACAGACAGACACACACATAGACAGACATTCTCACACACAGACAGACATTCTCACACACAGACAGACACACATAGACAGACATTCTCACACACAGACAGACATTCTCACACACAGACACACACAGACAGACATTCTCACATACAGACAGACACACAGACAGACATTCTCACACACAGACAGACAGACATTCTCACACACAGACATTCTCACACACAGACAGACACACAGACAGACAGACATTCTCACACACAGACAGACACACACACAGACAGACATTCTCACACACAGACAGACATTCTCACACAGACAGACATTCTCACACACACAGACAGACATTCTCACACACAGACAGACATTCTCACACAGACATTCTCCCACACACAGACAGACACACACAGACAGACATTCTCACACATAGACAGACATTCTCACACACACAGACAGACATTCCCACACACAGACAGACATTCCCACACACAGACATTCCCACACACAGACATTCCCACACACAGACAGACATTCTCACACACAGACAGACATTCTCACACACAGACAGACATTCTCACATACAGACAGACACACAGACAGACATTCTCACACACAGATAGACAGACACACAAACAGACATTCTCACACACAGACAGACATTCTCACACACAGGCAGACACACACAGACAGACATTCTCACACACAGACATTCTCACACACAGACAGACATTCTCTCACACACACAGACATTCTCTCACACACACAGACAGACACACAGACATACAGACATTCTCACACACAGACAGACACACACACAGACAGACAGACACACACACACAGACAGACACACACACAGACAGACATTCTCACACACACAGACAGACACACACACAGACAGACATTCCCACACACAGACAGACATTCTCACACAGACAGATATTCTCACACACAGACAGGCACACAGACATTCCCACACACAGACAGACATTCTCACACACAGACAGTCTCACACACAGACAGACATTCTCGCACACACGGACAGACATTCTCACACACAGACAGACATTCTCACACAGACAGACATTCTCTCACACACAGACAGACACACACACAGACAGACATTCTCACACATAGACAGACATTCTCACACACACAGGCAGACATTCCCACACACAGACAGACATTCTCACACAGACAGACATTCTCACACACAGACAGACAGACAGACACACACAGACATTCCCACACAGACATTCCCACACACAGACAGACATTCCCACACACAGACAGACATTCTCACACACAGACAGACATTCTCACACACAGGCAGACACACACACAGACAGACATTCTCACACATAGACAGACATTCTCACACATAGACAGACATTCTCACACACAGACAGACACACACACAGACAGACA